>NW_027531880.1:5573305-5603721 GCF_008692635.1 Crocuta crocuta
TGATTCCGTCGTGTGGGTGTGTGCGCGCACAAGTTCAAAGCGTGACGTGATGTGACAGGCCCAGTGAAGAATAAGGATGCTGCCAGGCACTGGGGAATGCTCACGGCTGTTTTCCTGACCGCAGATCCCGAAACATCACTTCTACAAATTACAGTGCCACGGAAGATTGAGACAAACGCCCATGATGGCAGAGTTTCTTAAATGTATGCAAATAAATCATTCTTCATATATTTTGTGTATTCTATTTTTTGGACTACGTGGGCCAAATCAATTCTTACATAATCATTTGAAAAAACTGTTGTTTGTATTCATCTTTACTTTGTTAAAGAGCTCTGATAATTGAATGAGAGCAAGTGTTAATTTACTTATTTTGAGAGAAAGATAAAGAGAGAGCAGGAGAGGGACAGAGAGAGAGGGAGAGAATCTCAAGCAGGCACCGTGTTGTCATCTCATGAACGAAGAGATCATGACCTGCTGAATTCAAGAGCCAAATGCTTAACTAAGGCACCTATCGATTATGTAAATCTCCCAAAGAACTAGCTCCTAGTTTCACTGAGATGTTCTACTGATTTTTTTTTTAATTTGATATCATTTATTTCTGCTTTAGTCTTTATTATTTCCCTCCTTCTGCTGGTTTTGGGCTTTATTAGTATTTATTTTTCTAGCTCCTTGAAGTGTAAAGTTAGGGTGTGTATTTGAGACTTTTCTTCCTTCTTGAGGAAAACTGGGTTGCTATATACTTCCTTCTTTTTACTGCCTTTGCTGTATTCCAAAAGTTGGACTATCATGTTTTCATTTTCATTGGATTACAGGTATTCTTTTATTTCTTTTTTAATTTCCTGGTCAACCCATTTACTCATTAATAAGGTGTTCCTTAATTTCCATGTATTGGTGGTCTTTCCAAAAAATTTTTTTTTAGTTTTGTGTGGAGTCCAAAATAATAGAAAGATCTGCAATAGGTACAGGCTTCAATTCAAGCTGCTCTACAACTTGGGCCATATGATCTGACATATTCTGTGACCGTTGTGTCAGAAGCAGGTAGGGATGCTATTTGGAACTTTTGGCAGGCCCCATAGGTGCATTATAATGCGAGTCTTTAGGATTTTGGAGGAAAGCCCTGTCATAAGCTATAGATAATTACTTTACTTTTCAGAAACGTCTGCTGCTGGGTCTTTATAGAGATTGAATTCTTGACCATGGGCCACCAAGTTACCATACAACCTCAGCTTCTTATCATGAGCTGCGTGTTTTCTGACCCACCAAGCCATAAGATTCATCATGCACAACAGCACTCCATCATCAAATGGAAATGGTAATTGTATAATCAGGCCCAAGCAGTCCCTGAAGGCAGAGGTAAGTTACATGAATAAGCGGGCTAAATGCTCATGGTCCCCTCTCCTGCCACACTGCCTTGCCTCTCCCAGCTAGTACTTAATGGCTTTCTGGGATTTATTTACCACCAGTTGGTGAAGAAAGAGACGACTTGGGCTTAGTAGACAGATGATTCTGCATAGTAAGCAAAAAACCACTAGAAAATGGAGAGGCAAAACATTACAGCCTTTCTCTTGGACATTCCTGAAGGACAGCAGTAAAAGGAAACCCTCCCAAGAGGAAATCACTTCAGGCAGTGTACTTAGTTGTGAACTTTTCTTGGAAGGAGTAATACCAAGACATGTAATGAATATTGATGGTTGGATGGTCAGGAAGATGAGTGGTGAAGAAAATTGGTGACAGAGAAATTTGGGGAAAACATATATAGATATACTTCTCTGAATGGGTAAAAAATGTGAAGATAGTTGTGTCCCATGTGGTTGTTCACTAAAGGGGGAATTCAGCAAAGGAAGATTTTAATAATCAGATGAAGAGGATGACTCATTCTGTGGATAGTAGTCAGCCTATTTCTCTAATCACACCTATTCTTACCCAAAGGGCTCATGAGCAAAGCGATTATGGTAGCAGACATGGAGGTTATGATTTGGCTCAGTAATATGAATATTCGCTCACCAAGCCCTACATGGTAACAGTCACTGCTGAGTGCCTAATCTGCCAGCAGCACAGGCAAATTCTGAATGCCAGGTGTGGCACCATTTCCTACGATGTTCAGCCAGATACCTGGTGGAAGATTGATTATATTGGACCACTTACATAAGGGGCAACATTTTTCCTTATTGGAATAGACTCTTGCTCTGGATTTTGATTTGCCTTCCCTACATGCAGTGCTTCTGTCAAAACTATCCTCCATGGAATTATAGAATGCCTTACTTAGCATTATGTTTTCTACTCAGCATTTCTTCTAATCAAGGAACTAACTTCAGAGCAAAAGAAGTGTGGCAATGATCCTGGGCTCATGGAATTCACTGGTTCCCCACAGTCCTGAAGCAATTGACTTGATAGGATGGTCAAATGGCTTTTTGAACACTTAGTTACATCATTGGGTAGCTAGCAATATCTTTTGGGGCTGAGACAAAGTTCTCTTAAAAGACTACTTATGCTCTGAATCAGTGTTCATATATGGTGTTATTTCTCACATAACCAGGATTCATGAGTCCAGGAATTGAAGGGTGGAAATAAGAGTGGGACCTTTCATGATTAACCCAAGTGACCCACTAGCAAAATTTTTGTTTCTTGTTTCCATGACTTTATGCTGTGCTGGACTAGAGGTCTTATTCTCAGAGGGAGGAATGCTTTCACCAGGAGACACAAGAATGATTCCTTGAGGAGGAGATTGGAATATTTCAGGATTTCTCTTAGTATTATCATGCCTTAGAATTAAAGTCAATAGAAAACTACAACAGTTGACTACTAATGGTCCAGACTCCTCAGAAGTAAAGGTTTTGGTCACCAAACCATCCCAGGTGCTTTCTGAGATCAAAGGGAAATCAGAATGGGTAGCAAAAGAAGGTAGTTGTAACTACCAGCTACAACCACATGATAGTTTCAAAAGTGAGGACTGTGATGCCATGAGTATTTCCTCCTTATAATGTCACAAATACATTGGTGTGTATATATACATATCTTAAGCAAGTATTTTTGTTTCCATTTCTCCCTTATTCTCTTCTAGCATAAGACATTTTGACTTTATGTCAGTACTTAAGTATTGCTGATTTTAAAACATAGCATTAAAGTTTAAAGATACCAGAAGAAGAGTAAACATCATTCAAGGATTTTATCTCCTCTGGACAAGGGATTTTTGTTTGTATTCAGGATACTTATATCACACTAGACAGAGTTATATTTATTTGGAGAATAAGTATATGATTGCAAGTTAAGCAGAGGTAGGCGTGTGATGATTAATTTTAAAAACTTTTAAATGTTTTATTTCTGAGAAATAGAGAGAGAGAAAGAGACAGCATGAGCAGGGGAGGGTCAGAAAGGGAGACACAGAATCTGAAACAGGCTCCAGGCTCTGAGCTAGCTGTCAGCACAGAGCCCGACGCGGGGCTGGAGCCCACGAACCATGAGATCATGACCTGAGCCAAAGTCAGATGCTTAACTGAGTCACCCAGGCGCCCCCTTGATGATTAATTTTATATACCAACTTATGAATCACCAGAAATCTGATAAATCATTATTTCTGGTTGTGTTTGAGTATATCTCTGAAGGAGAGTAGCATTTTAATCAGAAAATTGAAGATTAACCTCATCAATGGGAATGGGCATTATTTAACCTTGTGAGGATCTGAATAGGAAAAAAAATGATGGAGAAAGGATGAATCTGTTCTTTACTTGAGCTAAAACAGTCATCTTCCCCTGCCCTGGGGCACCATTGGCACTCTTGGTTCTCAGGTTTTGAGGTCCGACCTAAACTTAACAAGTCTCAGGTTTTCACACCCATATGAAATTCCACCATCATCTTCTTGGTTCTCTAGCTTCCGTATAGCAGGTCATGGGAATTTTTGGCCCCCATAAATATATGAGCCAATTCCTATAACAAATCTTCTCATCTATCTATCTATCCGTCTATCATCTATCTATAAGCTACTTACCTACTTACCAATTTATCATCTATCTGTCATCTAATTATTAATCATTGATATTCTATTCATTCTGTTTCTCTGGAGAACCTTGACTAATGCATTTTTTTATTGTAACTTCCTCTTAAGAATAAACTTTTTCATTATGATACACTTTTCTTTATGAATGCTTTCACTGTTAAAGTCGATCAAGCTTTCTTTTATATACAGTTTTGGTATATAGATTTCTATGGTATACATCTTTCCATCCTTTACCTTGAACTTTATATACCTGAGGTATGTCTTTTGTGACCAGCGTATAATTGAGAATTATTTCCAACTCTTAGGTTCATTTTTTTTGATTGGTAATGGACCTGACTATAATGTAATTACATAGTATTGCAATTTAAAATATAATAGTGACTTTTAATCATGGCGTTACATTTATTATAACCATTTTTTATCTCATGCCTATGGCTTAACAGAATTAGTGCACACTAACAATTAGTATGAGATAACTTTAAAAATAAGAAATATGTAATATAAAAATTTATAAATATGAATTTCTTACAAATAACTCATCTGTAAAATTTTACATGTAAATATAAATTTATATTTGTTATAATAGAACTCTTCTATCTTTTCTTGTCAGATCAGAACAATAACATGCAGGTTTTGAATCCCGGACAATCAGGCAATGGAGGTAGCTGGGGTTTGTTTTGTTTTGCGTTTTTTGGGGTTTTTTTGTTTTGTTTGTTTTTTCCTTTTTCCTGTCCATCGAAGATAATTAGTCTGGAAGAATAAATAAAAGAGAAAAAGTTACCTTTTGACCAATCAAGTTAAAAGAGGTTAATTCAACAAATAGCATCTTATTATAACATAAAGTTTTATCATGCAATTTATTTATAACCAACTTCTAAATACACAAATAGTCAAAGATTAAACGTTATAAGAAACAAATGTAAAAGATCACACTGCAAATAAGGTTTTAAATGAAAATTGAAAAGTCACTTATAGTTTACAATGTCTATGATATAGTTTACAATATTGAAAAATATTTTTGAATTCAATTTTTATTCTATCTAACAATATGACTATCACCATTAAACATATATTTATATTATTTACATTTATCTAATACATTAAATTTCCTGTTTCTCTGTCTCTGCCTTTCACTCTTTCATTATTTTATACTCACTGTGTTATGATGGATCCTGTTTTTCTGGCCACTCTCTAGGTTCACTCTCACTTTCAAGTTGCCTACATGTTTCAAAATATAAATATAATCACTTAAAATTATATTTTCTTCAAGATTGTTCCACAAAATTCTGTACACACTATCAATATTGATATAGTTTTGAATTCCCATCTATAATCTAAGACTAATCACTGCTTGAGAATATATTACCACTGAGAACACCGCTCAATTAGCAATCAAGACTAACATGAGATAAAACGCATTAATATAAATTTACCTAAAAATGAATGCATAATTTTCATTTTCATAACATTATTAGCAAAATAGATTTAAGCTGTCCTGTGATTCATCTTCTTCCATATTTTTTCTATGAATTTTACTAACTACTTTCTCTCCCAAAGATATTTGATATCATTTTTCTACATTTTACACACTGCATATTATTTCAGCAGTTTTACATAAAATTTTCAAAGCATTTCTGTGTAATGTATTCTCTTTTATTTTATATTATCTTACCAACTTTAAGTATTTTAATAAAATTTAATTTTTAATAAGTAAAATGAATACCAACACATATAAAACTCAAAGGCACAAATTATTTTATAACAATTCCCCTGAAGAAAAGTAACACAATTATAATATTTATTTTATTTTTGATGCATATTTTCAGATGTTTCTAAGGTTTTTTAATGAAAAGTTATTTGTTTTATTTTTTTCTGAAGATTAGCCTTGACTATAATCTAGATTTTTCAGTCACACTACTTTTTATTATTTTTTAAACTTTTCAACCTTTGGTTGCCTAACTTTCAATTTATCTAACTGCCTGAAAGGCTAATTACTCTTTTAGATTTCTCTGTTTCTTTTTAATAAAATGATATACACAAAATACTTTGAAATATATAAATAACAAAAAATAATGTTTAATTCATAATAGTTAAGATCAAATAATAAAAGGAGGTAGATAAGCATTAAAAATTATTTCCACTTAGTCTTACCCAGAGTTCAAATTATTACAATAAAAAATTCCTGACATTTTAAAATAGTCTATTTGTTATGCATTATACTAATTATTAATGTAAGTATTATATTTTACATAAAGGTAAAAATTAAATCTGAATTATTTGTTACATCATGATGTTTATTAATAAGTCACATATATGCCAACAACTTATAAAAGGAATGAATCTTAAATATGAAATCAATATACTCATCGCTTGTATACTCCTCAGTTCTCCATTTGTTTCTTTGGAAATAAACTTTTACAAGTATGGCAATCAGTACACAGAGAATAACGATAAAAGGAATGAGTAAGAAAGATGGCCATCTTGTCAGTTTGGAATGGTAAAAAGTTTCAATGTAGTGTCTTTCTAGGAGAGAAAACACCAGTGATTTGAAAGCATTTACCAGGAATATAATGAAGACATTTCTTAAGGGCTCCATCCACCAAGATCTAACAATTGTAAATATTTATGCCCCCAATTCCTGTTTTTAAAATGTTTTATTTATTTCTGAGAGAGAGAGAGAGATAACGTGAGCAGGGGAGGGTCAGAGAGAGGGAGACACAGAATCTGAAGCAGGCTCTAGGCTCTGAGCTGTCAGCATAAACCCTGATGCGGGGCTCAAACCCATAAACCGCGAGATCATGACCTGAGCCGAAGTCGGACGCTTAACTGACTGAGCCACCCAGGCACCCCTTAAGTCCCTGATTCTAAGGCACTAAAATATATACATCGATTAGTCACAAACATAGAGAAAATCATTGATGATAATATAATGCTATAAGTGAGGACTTTAATACCCCACTTACAACAATGGACAGATCACCTAAGCATAAAATCAATAAGGAAACAATGACTTTGAATGACACACTGGACCAAATGAGCTTAACAGATATATTAAGAACATTTTATCCTAAAGCAGCAGAATACACATTCTTCTTCAGTGAACATGGAACATTCTCCAGAAGTGAACATGGTTCAATTCTCAGCTCTTGACAAGTACGAAGAGATCAAGCTCATACCATGTATATTTCCATACCACAACACTATGAAACCACAAGAAAAAATTCAGAAAGAACAGAAATACTTGGATATTAAAGAACATTATATTAAAGAATGAATGGGTCAACCCATAAATTAAAGAGGAAATTAAAAAGTATATTGAAGCCAATTAAAATGAAAACACGACAGTTCAAAACCTTTGGGATGCAGCTAAGGCATTCATAAAAGGGAAGCATATAGCCACCTAGGGCTTCCTGAAGAAGGAAGAAATGTCTCAAATACACAAGCTAACCTTATATATAAAGGGACTGGGAAAAGAACAGCAAATAAAGCCTAAAACCAGCAGAAAAAGGGAAATAATAAAGATTAGACCAGAAATCAAATATATAAAAATATACAGTAGAGGGGTGCCTGGGTAGCTCAGTTGGTTAAGCTTCCCACTTCAGCACAGGCTATGGTCTCTCAGTTTGTGAATTTGAGTCCCACATCAGTCTTTGTGCTGACACCTCATAGCCTGGAGCCTGCTTCGGATTCCTGTCTCCCTCTCTTTCTCTGCCCCTCCCCTTCTTTGCCCCTCCCCCGCTCATGCTCCTGCGCATGTGCTCGCTCGCGTGTGAGCTCTCTCTCTCTCTCAAAATGAATAAAATAAAAATGAAATTTTTATGTTTTTAAAAAATAAAAAACAATAGTAGAACAGATCAACAAGACTAGGAGCTGGTTCTTTGAAAGAATTAATAAAATTGATAAGCCCTTAGCCAGATTTATCAAAATTAAAAAGGAAAGGACCCAAAATAAATAAAATCATGAATGAAAGAGGTCACAGCCAACACCACAGAATAGAAACAACAATAAGAGAATATTATGAGCAATTATATGATAACAAATAGGGCAATCTGGAAGAAATGGATAAATTTCTAGAAACATATAAACTACCAAAACTGAAACAGGAAAAAACATATGAACAGACCCATAACCAGTAAATGAATTGAATCAGTAATCAAAAATCTCCAAACAAATAAGAGTTCAGGGTCGGATGGCTTCCCAGGGGAATTCTACCAAACATTTAAAGAAAATTTAATAACTATTCTTTTGAAGCTCTTCCAAAAAATACACACAGAAGGAAAAGTCCAAACTCTTTCTATGAGACCAGAAGTACCTTGATTCCAAAACCAAAGACATCACTGAAAAGGAGAATTACATACCAATTTCCTTGATGAACATGGGCGCAAAAATTCTTATACTAGCAAATCGAATCCAACAATACATTAAAAAGTATTATTCAGCACAATCAAGTAGGATTTATTCCTGGGCTGCAGGGATGCTTCAATATCCACAAATCAATATGATACATCACATTATTAAAAGAAAGTATAATAACCATATAATCCTCTCAATAAATGCAGAAAAAACATTTGACAAAATACAGTATCCTTTTTTGACAAAACCCCTGAAGAAAGTAGGGATAGAAGGTACATACCTCAACATCATAAAGGCCAAATATGAACCACCCACAGCTAATATCACCCTCAATGGGGAAAACTTGAGAACTTTCCCCCTAAGATCAGAAACACAAGGATGTCCACTCTCACCACTGTGGTTCAACATGGTACTGGAAGTCCTAAACTCATCAATTAGATAACAAAAAGAAAAAAGGGAGAGGGGCATACAGGTTGGCAAGGAAGAAGTCAAACTTTCACTCTTCACAGAGGACACGACACTCTGTGGAAAACCTAAAAAACTCCACCAAAAAATGCTAGAACTGATCCAGGAATTCAACAAATTCACAGGATATAAAATTAGCATACAGATATCAGTTGCTTTTCTATATACCAATAATGAAGTAGCAGAAAGAGATATTAAGGAATCGATCCCATTTACAATTACACTAAATACCATAAAATACCAAGAAATAAACTTAACCAAAAAGGTAAAATATACGTATGCTGAAAACTAAAAAAAGCTTTTGAAAGAAATTGAAGACTCAAAAAAAAAAAAAAAAAGGAAAAATACTCCATTCTCCTGAATAGGAAGAAGAAATATTGTTAAAATATTGATACTATGCAAAGCAATCTACACATTCAATGCAATCCCTATCAAAAAACACAAGCATTCTTTTTATTCTATAGTTTATTTTCAGAACTGTTTGATAATATAAATGAATAGAAAGTGTGACTCCTGTAAAGAGCAGAAGCAGTCTTTCTCAATACTCTATTATTAATAAGAAATACTGTATATGTGATAAAATTTTCATAAATTCCAACGTGCCTTTCTTTCATTGTATTGATATGTATTTTCATGTCTTATCTAAGAAATTATCGCTTATTTCAAGGTCATGTAGAAATTATCTTGCTTTCTTCACGAATAAGGATCACTTGGTCTTATGTAGATATTCAATTGTTACAATACAATGTTTTGAAATTATTTTCCTTCTTCATTGAACTATCTTTGTATTTTCCTTGAAACAAACTGTTTAACCATATATCAAGGACTCCCTATTCCATATTCCATGTCACTGATATGTTTGTATATCTATCATTACCATGGCCACACTGTCTTCATTGTCTTCATAACGTAACTATCTGTAATATACTAAATTCAATATCGGGAAAATAGATTAAACTCCTTTTTTTGTTGTTCTCTTTCAAAGTGGGTTTTATAAATTGGCCATTCTGAGTCCTTTAGCAAATATTTTAGAATCAAATGTTAATATATAAAAAGTTGTATGCTCTTTGATTGGGTCTTTTAATCAATAGATTTAGTGAGAATTGACATCGTAAAATAATAAACCTGGTGTACATGGCAAATTTCTCAACTTATTTTTATGTTTAACGTCTCTCTTCATTTCTGTTTTAGTTTCAGTATAAAGGCATTATACATATTTTGTTAAATTTATTTCCAAAATATTATACTTTTATCATATTGTAAATGGTACTAATTTTAAGTTGGTTTCCATTTACTGCTGCTATTATATAACAATACTACTAACTTTCGAACATTATTTCCTCTCACCTATCAAAAGATATTATTTCTAGAAGTGTTTTGTAGATATCTTAGGATTTAATATTGTACTTAAGCACAACATATGCAGTCTCACTTGCTCCTTTCTAATAATAATGTTTATGTTCTTGATTTCTTATGTCTTGTTATCGCACTGGCTAGGATGTCTAGGATTGACGGGAAAATGTTGACTAGCCATGGTGAGAGCATAATTTGTTGCCTTGCTTTCATTTTTTTTAAAAACAATGTATTTCATCATAAGCTGTATTAGCTACATTTTCTGTTGATGCTTTTTATCAGATTGATCAAATTTACTTGTGTTAGTTCACTGCTTTTTAAAAAATTCATAAATATGTGTAAAATGTTTTGTCAAATGATTTATACATCACAGGAGAAAATCATATACGTTTAAGAAATAATTTTATTGATTTTATGAATCTGCTGATTGACTTCAAGTGATAAAGGAGACTTGCATTTCTAAGATAAACCTCAATTAGTCTGGATTACTATCCTTTTAATATAGATAGCTATAGAATATGCTAATATTTTGGTAAGAATGCTTTTGTTTTTATAAAAGATGTTGTCTTATAACTTTATTTATTTTAACTTCCTCTTCTGGATTTGGTATCAAGGTTATATCTTCCTTATACAATGAGGTTATAGAAGTCCCTCCTACCAGTTTTCTGAAAATGGTATTTCTTCTTTACAAAATTTTCTGAATTTAACTTGTGAAAACATCTATTTCTGGAGTTGGGGGGAGTTGGATATTTTTAGTGGTATTGATATTTAAAAATTATAAACCAACAGACCAAAGAAGTTTTAATTCTGGTTTCTTGGTTATACCTTTGATTTATAATTCCTTTTCCACAGGAATAGCCATTTTTAAAACTGAGTAGCTTTTTTAGCCTTGCTCCTTGCCCATAACTAATTGGGACTCAAAGAGCTTATGTACTATTTTGATCACTTTTAGTCTGAGCTGGTACAATTCCTTTAAAATGTGTGGGCTTCTTGTGTGTCAAATAAAAAGTACACCTTATTAACCAAAGGAAAGGTCATGCCCACAAGGTTTTTTGAGATAAGATTTTTTTCTATATTGGACCCCGGTAAGGCTACTATGAGATAACCTATTCAAGATTCTTTATGGCTTTAGTGTTTGAGAATTTTTAGAAGCATTCTAATACAACACTTAGAAAACCTTTTGCATAGATTAAGAGGTATAAAATGCATCACTTTATTTTTTTTGGTTTTCAAAAAGAATCTTACAGTTACATGCTTGACTTAATTTTTAACTGATATGAAATTTTATTGTTCAATATCTCAAATATAGTTTTTAGCCATTTCTCTCAACAAACATGTTTTGTTGGAAGAGTCTAGGGGTGAGAAGGTTTTATTTTCAAACTAAACCAAACCAAAACAAAACAAAACACAAAATCCTGTCTTTTATATTTGATCTACATTTTACTTGAAAATTGAAATGCTGCTTCATTAGTTATTACTGTCTTCTTACATCTTATCATAGGTAAATTATATCACCTACTGGATATATTTGCAATCTACCTGCAAATCTTGCTAACTAGAACCATAAATTCTATTTTCCATGTTGTCACAGGCAAGAGTGATGCCAAACAATCTGCCACTTAATAATATATGTCCTTATTTCTCCAACTTCTGATAACATGTTTTAAAGCTATCTTTGGATTGCTCACCAACAGTATTCTTAAGACAATTTCAACATATACTAAAAGTCTTCAACAGTTTCCTAGAGGTCTTTCTACCTTCTGTGCACCATCCACTTCCAAAGCTAATGCCACATGTCTTGGATTCTTTTGATATGAATACAGACTGGTTACGAGATTGTTTTCTATTATAGAGAAAAAGATGTGTGGGAAACTTCATTCAAACATAGAAATTTAAAACAATCATTTAATTTTATTCATTTTGTGTGTCACAAATTTGGGGAATTTGTGTTTTTTACCTCAAGGTAGTCAAATTTCAAATAGGGAAGATGATTTTCAACACAATGAGTTTTGCAATAGTGAGAGTTGCAAGAATTGGTATTCTAAAAAACCCAGTCAGAATCTCACTTCTATACATTTTATTGATCACTAAGGTCAACCTGGACTCTAGGAAATGAGAGGTCACTTCTGATTATTGGTGAAATCATGTTTGTGCACGGACAGAAGCAATAAATTACGTTGGTTTGAAGATAAGCTACTGCAAGCCAATTGTCCCACAGAATGGAAATAGCTAGAGATGCATTAAGTATGCTGTAATGTTTTGAACTTACCAATCTATTACCATATGGCAAACACTAGAATGGATGTGGACATGTTAAGAACTACCTCTAGCTCAAAATCTGGAAAAACCAGCTTTAATTATCTGAAATTTAGGTTTTTATATAAAGTCTGTCCCTAAGGATCATTGGATATACTTGGCTTGCTCTAAAATCCATCCTTCTTTGAATAAAGATTGTAGGAAACTATATTTTCTAAGAACTCCAGACTTCTAGTTATTTTAGGCTAACAGGGGTAACTGCAAAACTTTCGGAGGGTCAGAATAGTGAAATATTTACAGTATTTAACCTGTCTCTGCACCATCTCCCATAGTGGCTTTATACCTCTACCTCATGGTAGGCAGTACCCTCTCCTTGTGATCTACTTCCCAGTATGTAACCCATCATGCTAGATGGCTCAGATACTGATTCTAGTAATACTGCCTCCTTTCATTGTCCCTCCAGCCACAGAAGTGATAGTTGATTACTGTGTTGCCTAAAGATTCTCTGATTGGCTTTCATCTCTGCCACTGCGTGCTACCTGATGCCTTATGTTGAATTCCTTCCGTGTGAAGGACTAAAGTGATATTTGTTTTCCTGCCTGTGCTTTTACTGATATGCTTTATTTATAATATATGTTACATATATTATATTACTCCCTACAAGTAAAATATAAACTTTCTTGATATGGTTTATTATTTGAATCCATACCTAATCTAAACATAGAAGGTAGACAGCTAAATATTATTTATTTTATCAAATTTAGTAAATTGAAATGTTGTTTTAGTTATGTTTTCAATTTTTTATTAATACTTACCAGAACTGGATAGCCTAGTGGCTGCTTGATGTGGAAAATTTCCACTGTCAACACTCCCACCGGTCCAAGTATCATCACTATTTTCGCAATTAGGAGGTAAATATGAAGGGTTACAGTGGCAGTTCCTTTTATTATTGCATACCTGAAACCATGGGAAATATCAGCTTATAAGAGAAGTAGCTATAATTATTTGTGTTCTGGTAGACTTTTAAAATAATACTTAGGTCAAATAAGGCCAATCTTTTTATTTGGCTTATGAGTATATAAATGTGTGTGTGTGTGTATGTGTGTCTGTGTCTGTGTTTGTGTGTTCAGTTATGTGTTTACTTTCTAGTATTACTCTCATTAGTTTATATTGTCACATTATCTTATTGGTACTTACACCATGATCATTGCATTTTCCTGGATTACAATCATAATTCAAGTATCCAGCATCTACACATTCTTGATTCTTGCAAACCTAAAAAGAAAATAAGCCAAAGTAAAATAACTGAAATAACATCTATATTTGACATTTCATTAAAATAATTCACTACTGTATTGATATAAAAGGTATTTATTTAATAACAAGTGTTAATATACTAACAATAAGTTGATTAAATTAGAGTGCTGTTTCCAGCACTAGATGAGACTCTGATGATCTGATTGATAATTCAGAAAACAACAAAAGTATCTTCTCTTCTTAGGTACAGACATCAAATAAATAAAAGTAAAGATAAATGTGTCATAAATACTGTAATGAAAAAATGGTTTTATGAAAAAAGTACAGGGAATTTATCTGATATGTGAGAAGAGTTTAATAATCTTATCAAGCCTCTTATCAACCCCAGATGTTGAACAGGACTTAGGCAAGGATAGAAATGAAAGACAAAGTACTTATAGGAAAAGAAATAATATTTAAAAAGACCTTACACTGAAAGATAGCACAGACCTTTGAGAAACATTAACAGCGGTGTAACTTTTACACAGAGAACAATTATTCAATCATGAATTCACTAAATAATTGAGTCCTACTGCATGCCTGTCCTGAGAAAAGACCAGAGAACAAAAAAATCTCATATTGTTCATATTGCAGTGAAAGATACAGAAATACACAAATAAAAAGGCTAAATGTGATGTGACAGAAACTGTTATGGTGGGATTGTGTAGGGCCTTACATTATTTTTTAAAAGTTCATTTATTTATTTTGAGAGCGAGAGAGAAAGTGCAACTGGGGGGAGGGGCAGAGAGAGAGGAGAAAGCAAGAATCCCAAGCAGGCTCCCACTGCCAGTGTGTGGTTCAATGCAGGGCTCCATTTCATGAACTCTGAGATCGTGACCTGAGCCAAAGTCAAATGCTCAAATGACACAGCCACCCAGGCATCCCTGGGGCCTTACATTCTTAAGCAGAAAGATGGCCTATTACCTACAAGCAATTGGTTGTTCTTAGAGATTTCACTGGAAGATGGAAAACTGACAAAAATATGTTTTGGAAAAAAGGATGGAAAGGACAATAGAAAATGTTGAGAGAGACGAATTAGGACACCATTACAGTAGTCCAGGAAAATGATAACCATAGAGTGAAATTGAGTGGTAATGGTGTAATGAAAACCCATGGCTGTATTTGAGATATCATTAAAATGTTTAATCCACTTAATTTTAATTATGAATTGATTTTATTGGAGGATGAAAAGAAAGATGGGTCAATGACACCAAGGTTTATGGCTTATCTAACACACTAGGTAGTGGTACAATTGAATGAGATAAGGAAAGCTAAGCAGAAAGCTCAAAATTTTAGCAATTATTTTCTGAAACTTCTTTCAACTTCTTTCAACTATGCTTAATATTTTTAAAATATTTTCAAAATATTTTAAACTATGCTTAATATTTTAAAATATTACTGTCCTTATGGAAGGGCTCTGAGTGACATGGAAAATAAAAGAACATGTAATTGGAAATATTATTCTTATAAAAATGTTTTCTAAATAATATTGTCAATATTTCTTTGGGATTCTTTCCTCTTAAAAATATATAGTCATAGTATACTAATTTTTAAAACCAGAGAATGAATCTTCTCAAAAAGGTTTTGCTAAACATTACTGAGTATGAACTAATACATTATTAAAGGTGTCTGATAATTTTGGCAACCTATACCTCTGTTTAAGAAGGAAATATACTGATTATAAATTGATAGCCAGGCTATTCTGAGGGGTTGTGATGACAGAATAAAAGTTCTGGCTCTGGATACAAACTAGTGTTGCTATTGTTAGAAATATATCTGTCCTGTTAAAATGATGCCTTACCATTTAACTAGCACTTGGGCAGAGAAGTTAAATAATTTGTAGAGCTGTCATCCAGAAGAAGGTAAACATAATTCTCATAAGCATTAAGTAAATTCTTTGAACAAGAGAAGTATAAAGTTGAGAAGGCATTGTTGGTATTATGAGTATTCTATTTGTGCACTGAAAAAAACTTTTTTTGGCTTTAACCTGCTTCCTTCAGCTGTACCATGCAGAAAGGCTAGGAATAAACACTATTCAAAGTCAGGAGCTAGCTACAAAACCACAGAAGTTATTTATCACTATATCATGATATAAATGAAATAATGGTTCTTCACCAAACACTTTGAAAGAGATTTTTAAAAATTTGTTTGTGATAAGAAAAATGGTGCAGTTTCCTATTCTTGTCACTATGGTAGAATAGAATTCTGTAGAAATCTTCCTGTACAGAGAACTTAAAACAGTGAATAAATTATGTGCACATATTCTTTATAAGAACACATGACTATACCAGAGATAAAGTTAAAATAATTTTAAGTTCACAGAAGTTAAGGTGGGACAACGTGATTCCACAAAAGTAACCAAAAACTGAAGCCAGTATTCCTCTACAGGTCATCATCAGTGACCAAGCAAATAGGCTTTAAGTGATCATGTTTACCCTGTACGAGTGAAAGAATTGTAATCAGGTTTTACTAAATTCTGAAAAAAATAATCTAGATAGAGGCATCAATAAAATGGTGCACTAGGAAGTCCCAAGTTCTTGTTCTACCTTGGAGACATTTTTAAAAATAATAAGAAGGCAGCTGGCTAAAAGAATCAATTAAGAACTCTATAAACAGTCAATGGTCTATGGCAACCAAGAAAATGCCTGATTGAGAAACAGCCAAATTTAAAATTGTAGAAAAATTTGTGTGTGTGTGTGTGTGTGTGTGTTTTAAGTTTATTGGTTTATTTTGAGAGAGGGAGAGAGAGAATGCCAAACAGAGATGTGCTGTCGGTACAGAGCCCAGTGTGGGACTCAATCTCACAAATCATGAGATCATGACCTGAGCCAAAATCAAGAGCTGGATGTGTAACCAACTGAGCCACCGAGGTGCTCCAAAGTTTGTGGAAATTTGTAAATCAAATTTTTTCACTCCTTCCCCAGCATGGCAGAGTCATGGTCTGGAGGAAGAAACTGCTGAGTTCACAATGATTTCCTTTGAAATGAAGAGAGCAGAAGAATCCTTATTTTCAATTTCATATGTTGCCTGGGAGCTGCCTGAAGGACTGGTCTCTTTTAACTTAACTTGAGTCTCAGATAAGGAGAGGCAATGGACATTGTTCAGGAATGCTGCAAGGAGACTAAGCTTTGCAGACACCTGAAGCAAAAAATAATGGGTAAAGACATACAATAGATGATCTGAAGCCCAAAGGAGAGAATGGCATGAGACTGTTTTTTTTTTTTTAATTTAAAAAATATTATTTATTTTTGAGAGACAGAGAGAGACAGCACAAGTCAACAAGACACAGAATCTGAAGCAGGCTCCAGGCTCTGAGCTGTCAGCACAGAGGCCCGATGCAGGGCTAGAACCCATGAACCTTAATAACATGACCTGAGCTGAAGTTGGACGCCTAACCAACTGAGCCACATAGGCACCCTAAGAGACTATCTTGAAAAGTAAGATATCTGAAAATATCCATGTATGTGGGCAATCAAAAAAAGCCACAGGGAAGCTCAGGAAAGATGCATCATCACAAAAGTTCTGAGAGGACCACAAGCTTTCTTTCTCCTCAGACTGATTCCAAGACTTAGAGCACACCCAACTGCCCCAGCACAGAGTCAGTCTGCAAACACTGGGATAAGTGTCCAATTTTCAGCAACAAAAACAACAACAACAACTCAAAAGATAGAAACAGGACAGCATGGCCCATTCAAAAAATGAAGATTAAGTGACATAATGTTATCTTAAATAACCATACTAAATATGAAAATGTTAAATAAAAGAAAGGCTAAATAAAAACATGGATTAAGAAAGAAATAAACTCAGAAAAATTATATATGAACAAAATGATAATATCAACAAAAAGATAACAATTATGAATAGCAACCAAAAAATTATGATGCTGAAACATGCAATAACTAAATTTAAAACTTTACTATATAGATTCAACAACAAATTTTGGTTGGCAGAAGAAAGAATCAGTGATATAAAGATAGGGCATTTTAAACTTTGGAATCTTAGATGAAGAAAGAAAAAATAAAGAAAAATGAACAAAAGACAAAGAAACTTATGAAATACCATCAAGCAGATCAAAATACATATTATGGGACTTCCTGAAGTAGATGAGAAAAAAGGGGACAGGAAAATTAATAGAAAAAATGATGGCTGAAATGCCCCATGTTTGAAGAATACATGGATCTACAAATCCTAGGAGACGAATACCAAATAAGACAAAGGCAGAGAGACTCACACCAAAACACATTACAATCAAACACAAATGTCAAAGGAAAAAAAATCAAATCTTAAGAACAGCAATTGAAAACGGAATCACCATGTACAAAAGATCCTTAACAAGATTATAGCAGATTCCTCAGTAAAAACTTTTGAAATCGAAAGCAATGGGCTCATAAATTGGAAATACTGAAAGGAGAAAAAAAGCCCTGACAATTCTATATCCAACAAAACTGAGCTGAATTTGATAGGGAAAATTAATACATTCTTAGATTAAAAGGAAATAAAATTTGAGAGAGTTTATTACCATAAGACCTAACCTACAAAAACATACTAAAAGTAGTCCTTCAAGGTAAATGAAAGCTTGGTAGTCTGTAACTAGAATTTATAAACTAAAATAAAGATCTCTGGTAAAGATAAATAAATGGTGAAAGTATAAAAATTGGTAGCATTATAGTTTTCATTTATAACTCCATTTTGAAAATTTCTGAGATTTAAAAGTAAATACATAAAATTAAATAATTATAAGTTTATGTTAATGGGAACACAGTATATAAAATGTAATTTTTGACATAAAAAAGTGTGGAGGGCAAAGATGTATAAGAGTAAAGGTTTGTGTATACTTGAATTTGGTATTAGTTCAAATTAGATTGTTATAACTTTAGGATGCTATATGTAATCCCATGGTAACTACAAAATAATCTATAGAATATATAAACAAAAGGTAAAGAGAAGAGAATCAAAATGTGTCACTACAAAACATAAAGAAAAATGAAGGTGGCGATGGGGAAATGATGTACAAAACGCTATAAGAAATACAAAAAATAATAAAATATCTAAAGTAAGCCCTTTTCTATCAGTTACGTTAATGTTAATGGATTACATTCTTCAATCAAATACCATGGAATCGCAGAATCCATAACATTGCTCAACTCTATGTTAAAGAAACTCTCTGTTCAAGACATTCACTTGATATCCAATGTCACAAATATGTAGAAATTGAAAGAATGGAAAAATATATTCCATGAAAATAGCAACAAAAGGTAAAGAGAATGATTATAATATCAGACAAAATAGATTTTAAATCAACTATCATTGCAAGAAAAAAGTACATTCTAGATTAGTAACTAATCAAAATTCATCGTAAACATATAAATTATAAACATGGATGTATCAAACATCAGATCTCCAAAATATATGACACAAACAGAATTGCTGAGAAATATACAGCTCTACAATAATAGCCTTCAATATTTCACTTTTGAAAACAATGAGACAGAAGATCAATAAAGAAAAAGGATTTGAACAACACTATATAACAATTGGACCTAATAAACATACATAGAACACTGCTTAACAATAGCAAAATACACATTTGTCTCAATTGCACATGGGCATTGCATATATTAGACCATATGTAGTCACAAAACAAGTCTTAATAAATTTAGAAAGATTGAAATTATGCAGTGTCTTTGCTTATTACAATAAAGTGGAACTACAAAGTAAAACTAGAAGGAACACTGAAAGATTTACAAATATGTGGAAATTATCATATTTTAAATAAAATAATTGGTCAACAAAAATACACAATGGAGATTAGAAAATATTCTGAAACAAAAGAAAACAAAAACGCAATATACCAGACTTGAAATACAGGAAAACACTGCTGATGCTAATTTTTAACTATAAACCAACACATTAAAAAGGAAGAATGATTTTATCTTTAAATTAAAAAAAATGTTTATTCACTTATTTTGAGAGAGAGAGTGAGAGTGAGAAAGAATGTGTGTGAGCAGGGGAGGGGCAGAGAGAGAGAAAAAGAGAGAATCCCAAGCAGGCTCTGCTGTCAGCACAGAAGCCAATGCGGGGCTCGATCCCATAAACTATGAGATCATGATCTGAGCTGATATCAAGAGTTGGAATCGCAAATGACTGAGCCACCCAAGTGTCCCTAGAAAAGGAAGAAGGATTTTAAATAAAAAACTTAAATTTCTACCACAAAGAAACAAACACAAACAAGCAGACAAACCCAGAGGGCTCAGAAGGAAGGAAATAACAAAGATTAGAGCAGAAATAAAAAATAGAAAAACAAATTAGAGAATAAAAATTAAAGACCAAAAAAACTGAAAAAACTCTTACCTAGAATTACTAAAATAAAGAAATAATATTCAAATAAGTAAATTAGAAATGAAGGCGGGCACACTGTTATCAATTTGTCAGAAATAACAAGCTTTATAAGATGAAAAACTGAGAGCCAACATTCAGGTAAGCTAATAAAATGAACAAATTTTTAAGGACACCTCATCTACCAACATTAAATAAAAAATAACTAGAAAATATGACTGGACCTATAACTCATAAAGAGATTAAAGCAGTAGTCAAAATCCTTAAAACAAAGAAAATTCCTGGACCAGATAGCTTCACTGGTGACATTTACTAAAGATTTACAGAATTTCACCAAATATTTAAATCAATCTTTCTCAAACTCTTTGAACAAATGTAACAGGAGGGCACACTTCCACATCCATTCTATGAAGCCAGAATTACCCTCATATAAGAACCAAGGATACTATAATAAAGGAAAACTAAAAATAAATATTGATTGTAAATATTAATGCAATGTCCTCAACAAAACATGAGTAAACAGAATTCAACAGCATATCAATTTGCATATCATGACCACATAGGTTTAATTTATGGAAAGTGGGAATGATTCAACATGCAAAAATCAATATAATACACTCCGTTAAAGGAACAGAGGAGGAAAAAAACCACACCATATCAAATGAAGCAGAAAAATCATATGACAAAATCGAACACCTTTTAATGATAAAAAAAAATCTAACGAATTAGGAATAGAAGGAAACTATCTCAATATGATAAGGACTATCTATGAAAAAAAAATGCCCCTCTAATTCCCAGGGAAGATGGCAGAAGAAGACTAGGCTCCCCTCATCCCATGGATAACTATGGGATGACTAGACCACAAACTAGACAACATCCATATCAGTGTAAATAATCCCCCCAAAATAACCCATAGACTGGCAGAACAGAGTCTCCACAGCTAAATGTAGAAAAGAGACCACCTCAGACAGGGCATGAAGGGATGGTCCAGAGCTCAACAGAATTGCAGGACTGTCCACAAGAGGGAGAGATACCTCAAGTGTGGAGAAAAGAGAGAAAGAATCCCTCACACCAGGATACTCAGGCATGGGGAACTCTCATGGGAAAGACAAATCCCCATAACATTTGGCTTTGAAAACAAGGGGCATAATGTCACAAATTCTCACAATTAGTGTGGCTTAATGCCTGGAACTTTAAAAATCACTGGGCTTGCCTCTGGGAGAGCCTGGAAAAGTAATTGGATACTTGAGCCCTTAAAGAGACAGAACAACAAACAGCCCTTTGGAGATGGGGCATAGAAGCAGCAGTGTGAAAAACACTCGGGGTATATGAGAGAGAGATTTGTGTATCAGTCTCTGGGACTGAGCTGGAAGGGAGGGATCTTTAGGAGGCTTTTCCAGGAACAAAGGAGCTAGAGGGCACCGTTTCTCTTCTCTGGCCCACAGACTAGACACACAGATGCCTGTGGTAACAACACAGCATCAACATTCCATCTAGCTTGCTAGTAGGCCACCCTGCCCCAGCATTCTCCTGAAAACATATCCGGTCCTCCCACAGCCGACCCGCACAAACCTTGCTAACTGTGCCCCTGAGTTCTCCTACAAATATCTTCCATCCAATATGCCATGTTGGGCTCTGTGCTGACAGCTCAGAGCCTGGAGCCTGCTTCAGAGTCTGTGTCTCCCTCTCTCTCTGCCCCTCTATGCTCTCTCTCTATCAAAAATAAATGAACATTTAAAAAAAACTAAATAAAGAAGAGTTAATACTTATTCTTCTCAAACTATCCCATAAAATATCAGAGGAAGAAAATCTTCCAAGTTTGTTCCATGAGAACCACATTATCCTGATAACCAAACCAGATAAAGACACTACAAAAAGAGAGAATGAGAGAGAACAACAGATCAGTATCTCTGATGAACAGACACAAAAATTCTCAACAAACAGACAAAATTCCTCAACAAAATGTTAGCAAACGAAATCTACCAATACATTTAAAAAAATCATTTACCACATGGTTCCCCTGGGTGGCTCAGTCAGTTAAGTGTCCGGCTCTTGATTTTGGCTCAGATCATAATCTCACAGCTCATGGGTTCAAGCCCGCATCACGCTCCATGTTGATGGTGCAGAGCCTGCTTGAGATTCTGTCTCCCCCTCTCTGTCCATCCTCTGCTTGATCTCCCTCTCTGCCTCACACACTCTCTATCACAATAAATAAATATTTAAAAAATAACAAAATAAAATAAATTTTTAAAAAATCATTTACCATAATCAAGTTGGATTTATTCCCAAGATGAAAAAGTAGTTCAATATCCACAACTTAAGTCAATGTGATACATTACATAAGTAAGAAAAAGTATAGGGGCACCTAGGTGGCTTAGTTGGTTGGGCGTCCAACTTCAGCCCAAGTAATGATGTCACAGCTAATGAGTTTGAGCTCTACATCAGTTCCTCTGTGCTGGTAGCACAGAGAGAGTGGAGCTTGCTTTGAATTCTGTGTCTTTTTCTTTCTCTGCCACTCTCTTTCTCTCAAAAATAAACATTAAAAAACTTGTTTAAATAAGTATAAAAAATCATATGATCGTTTTAATAGATGCAGAAAAGGCATTTGTAATAAAAGCCCTCAACAGAGTAGATTTAGAGGAAACATACCTCAATAACAAAGGCCATCTATGAAAAACCCATAACATCGTCCTCAATGGGGAAAAACTAAGAGCTTTTCCCTTAAGATGCAAGTGAGACAAAAATATCCAGTATCATTGCTTTTATTTAAAAAAAGTACTAGAAATCCTAGCCACAGTAATCAGATCATAAAAAGAAATAAAATTAGTAAAGAAGAAGTAAAACTTTTACTATCTGGCAGATGAAATGAAACTCTATATAGAAAACTAAATCCACCAAAAAGCTATTAGAACTGATAAATGAATATAGTAAGGTTGTAGGACACAAAGTCAATATACAGAACATTTCTACACACTAATAATGAAGTAGCAGAAAGGAAAACTAAGAAAACAATACACTTAAAATTAAACCAAAAATAATAGAATACCTAGGAATGAACTTAAGCAAGAAGGTGAGGGGTGCCTGGGTGGCTCAGTTGGTTAAGTGTTGGACTTCAGCTCAGATCATCATCTCGTGGTTCATGGGTTTGAGCCCCTGTCAGGCTCTGTGCTGACATCTCAGAGCCTGGAGCCTGTTTCAGATTCTGTGCCTCCCTCTCTCTCTGACCCTCCCCTACTCACACTCTCTCTCTCTCTCTCTCAGAAATAAATGAAACATTAAAAAAAATTTTAAGAAAAGCAAGAAGGTGAAAGAATTATACTCTGAAAACTATAGAACATTGATAAAAGAAATTAAAGATGACACAAATAATAAGATATTATATGCTCATGGACTGGAAGAACAAATATAGTTACAATGTCCAGACTATCTAAAGCAATCTTCAGATTTAATCCAATCCCTATCAAAATACTAACAACGTTTTTCACAGGACTATAAAAAGTAATCCTAAAATATGTATGGAATCACAAAAGACCCTGAATAGCCAAGGCAATCTTGAACACACACACACACACACACACACACACACACACAACAAAACTATAATCTCTGGAAATTTTGATTCCTTAGGCCTGAGATGGTCATGTCTGGGAATGTTTTTGTGAGTAGAGCTTCTGGTGATTCTTAGGGATCAGGCAGATTTGGGAAATAGTGGTGTGGCAATTAAGCGTAAGGTTTTGCAATTAGATGGGTCTGGGTTCTAGTCATATTTCATTTAATTGCTAGCTGAGGCNGTCTTGAAGAAAACACACACACACACACACACACACACACACACACAACAAAACTATAATCTCTGGAAATTTTGATTCCTTAGGCCTGAGATGGTCATGTCTGGGAATGTTTTTGTGAGTAGAGTTTCTGGTGATTCTTAGGGATCAGGCAGATTTGGGAAATAGTGGTGTGGCAATTAAGCGTAAGGTTTTGCAATTAGATGGGTCTGGGTTCTAGTCATATTTCATTTAATTGCTAGCTGAGGCACATAAATCACCTCCTTAAGTCTTCAATTCCTCTAATAACAGTACTTACCTCATATAATTATTGAAAGGACTAAAATAAATAAGATATATAAAGAGTAGGGCTCATAAATATGCAGCAAACATTTTCTATTATAATTATGTACTATTTAACAATAATCAGACAACTATTTGTGTATTTATGGCCAATGATGAAGATTCATTCCTTGCCCTCTGGAAATGTGCCAGTTATTGGGGGGCGGGGGATAGAGATATATATAAGGGAAGGAAGGAAAGGGGAGGTGGGTGAGGGGGAAGTAGGCGGGGCAATGGTCAAAATGGGTGATGGGTATTTAGGAGGGCACTTATGGTGATGAGCACTTGATATAAAAGAGATGAATCTCTAAATTCTACACTTGAAACCAGTACAACATTATATATTAACTAATTTGAATTTAAATATAATATTGGAAGAAAAAAATTCAAGTATTACATATATATGAAATATAGTTATACTAAATATTTTATATTTTTGTGTATGGGTATATAAATAAAGAGTTGGAAAGTTCATGAACATGTTAAGTAGTTATATCTCATATATATGCACTTAAATGATTTTGCTTTTATCTCCTTATTTTTAGTATTTTCATCACTAAAATGAATGTATATTATATTAACAGCTCTTTTAAATTAATTCTATTAAAAGATGATTTTTGGCATGAATTACATCTCTATGTAACATGAGACAATTTAATAAAATATAGTGAATGAACAGTATGATTCTTCATTCAGTGAAGATACAATAATTCCCAGAAAAAAGTATTAAGTAGTCAATAAGTATTCATAGAAAGATAATCTGCATGGATGCAGATTTAAAATGTTTTTTTCTTATTTTTAAAGTTTTCATTTTTTATTCTTGAAATCGAAAATGTACACTTCAATTATGAGAAAAATATTAAATATGGATTTGAAAATAGAGTATAAAATATTAGGAATTTATTTGAGGAAAAAGGACTACCTACCTTATTATTACCACAAACGGTTCCTTCTTTTACCCACATCATTTTGCCAACTATAAAATCAGGTGGAAAGTCCAATGCAACACATATGTGTCCATTTATGTTGGCATAAATAGCAGTGGCATTTGGAATATTAATTATTTCTTCTTTTTTATATTCACATATTAATTTTCCACACTGCACATCCCTATAATTTACCAAAAATGAAATAATTCGCCTTCAATAGAAAGATATTAGAATATCATTTATAAATCAAAAAGATTTAGGTAAAGCACTGAAGCCTTACAAAAAGATTCATGCAATTAATTGTAAAACAACAAACAATATAAAAGCCTTGCTTGCATTGTTAGTAATAACTGAACATTTTAATAATTTTGAACCAGTTCCCAGTTAGCCTGATTCTTTCACTGTTGTTTGATTCTTAAACAGTTCCACACTTATTCCACTTTTAAAAATTGGTAAAGTTAGTCTAAATACCAGTCTCTTTGGATTTTCTTTTTAATTTTTCGAACAGAATTCCTCCTCTCAGGATGTTGGGTCCCAAACTGACAAGACATTGAATCCCACATCCAAGAAGCATTATATATAATAAATATTAAAATAAAACTACTAAGATACATCATAATGATAGTGCTATAAACCACAGAAAAAGTGATAAAGGTAATCAGAATATTAAAAAACAAATCAAAAGAGAAATAATACAATTTAAGATGGACTTTCCAACAGAAACAATGGAAACCAGATTATTGAATGATAAATTCAAAATATGAAACAAACTATCTACTGTCTTCCTATTTTATGTGCAGAGAAAATATCTCTCAAAATGAAATATGGTATTTCAGACAATAATTGAGAACATTTATCACCAGCAGTATCGGACTAAAGAAAATGTAGATCAAGTTCTTCACACTACAGGGAATTGATCCTAGATGGAAGCTTACAGAACTACAAAATGTAGATAGTTTTATCAGATGAGGAAGTCCCTTTTTATTCCTAGTTAGATGAGAGTATTTATCATGGATCAGTGCTAGATTTTGTGATAAATGAGACATAGAATAAAGAAAATTGTACAGAAAAATCTACATAAGGAAGCTATAAAAAAGAGAAGATATATTTAAGTCATCTACTCTGCAGACAAGCATAAAACTGGGCCAATTTGTCAAAACAACTATTTCAGCGCTATAAAACTTATCAAAACAAATAAAAATGTGAGAAGTATTTGTGGAAAGCTGCCCTAAAACCAAGAGAAGTGGAAACTGTGCTCTTCTTTACTGAGTCTCCTCCTGTGCCCTTTCTCAGATCACTTGATGCTGATATTTTACCAGAGGCAGGGTTCGTCATGAAAACTATTAAATTAAATTTCAGGAGAGTAGTTCTAGATATGGTAAAGAGGACAAAACACTTCACCCATCAATACTTTGAATAAAGGTAGCAAGTTTGGTAGGGAAAGAATGTAAAACCAGCAGCACTGTGAGCCTGAGACTGAGATCCCAGTTGGGGTTAGTGGCAGATAAGGCAAAAATTAAAGCCACAATCCTAGAAGTAATAACTCCATGAAGGGTAGTGATAAACTATCCTTATATTACATTCCTAGCTGACAGGGAAGCTACATGCATATACTGGATATGTCTGAGAAGGAATGATGGGAAGCAACACCAGTGGAAACTAAATTTGCCTTGAATCCAAACATGCTCCCTTATTACAAAGAAAACCTAAGGCCGCATGGCTCTAGTGATAAATTCTATGAAATACATGAAAAAATTTTACTAATTCTACACAAACATTTACAGAAAATGAGAAAAATAAAACTCTAACTCATTTTATGAGGCAAATATTATTCTGACATCCAAGCAAAGAGAAGGCGCCACAATAAATGTACATGGACACAAAAATTCTTGACAAAATATTAGCAAACCATATCTAGAATTACATAAAATGATTAGACACCATGACTAAGTGGGATTTACCTAGCAATGCAACATCGGGTTAATATCTAAGAGCCAAGTCACAGAATAAAGGGGAAGGGAACACATAATTATTTCAAAAGGCACAGAAATAACATTTCATAAAATCCAGCACCGATTCTTGATAAACACATCTAGCTGAAGTGGGAATAGAAAGGAACTTCCTCAGATAGATAACAGCTGTATGAGTAACTGACTAGTAACATCATGGTTAAAGTTGAAAAATTAAATGCTATCACTTTTTAATCAGGAACAAGACAAACACTTCTGTTTTCACCATATTATGGTAATAGAGCACATATTTCTCAGATACTATAACAGAATCATAATCCATAAAAAACACAAATGAATAAATTGGGCTTCATCAAAATTAAAGTCTTCTGGTCTTTGAAAGATGTCATTAAGTAAAGAAAAGGGATAGATTTAGAGAAAATATTTACATTTCATAGATACGATAAATATATTCTGGATATGTAAAATATTTTTTCAATTTAATAAAAACAACAAAACACAATTTGAAAATGGGCTACAGATTTAGCAAGACAATTTACCCAAGAAGATATGAAAATGGCTAACAATCACATGGAGGACTGATCATTTCATAAATTAGTACATAAATTCAAAGTAAAACCAGAGTAATTTTACCTTTTTGGAATGGCCAAAAGAAAATAAACAACAACAACAAAACCCTGCAAGCAAGTTGTGACAATGCCAAATGTTAGTGAAATTGTACACTGTTGATGGAAATGTAAAATTTTACACTCACTCCACAAAATACTTGGAAACCTTCTTACAATATTAAACATATATGGAGAAATCATAAACTTGAATAAACTGATAACCTGCAAAGAAATTGAATCAGTAATCAAAACTCTCCCAAAAAACAAGTCCAAGAACAAATGGTTTCATAAGCAAATTCCAAAAAAAAAAAAAAAATTTAAAGAAGACTTAATACCTAATCTTCTCAAACTATTCCTAATCTTCTCAAACTATTCCAAAAATAGAAAATGAAGCAAAACTTCCAAATTCATTCTATGAAGTCAGGATTACCCTGATATCAAAACCAGAAAAACACACCACTAAAACAGAAAATTATAGGCCAATATCTCAGGCCAAAATTGATGCAAAAATTCTCAATAAAATACAAACTGAATCCAACAACACATTTTTTAAAAATCATCATTTTCAGGTAGGACTTATTCCTGTGTTGCAAAAGTGGTTCAGTATTTCCAAATTAACCAACATGAGACACCACATTAATAAAGTATAAGAAGCATCTAATCATTTCAATAGATGCAGAAAAAAGATCTGTACAATATCCATTCATGATAAAAACCCTCAACAAAATTATATATATATATGTATATATATTAATTAAACACTCTGTGGGACAGTAAAAGGGATCATGGGGTGTATGAGAAAGAGCAGTACAGATATTCTGTGTTAAAGACATAATTTGATTAAATATAGTCTAACTTCATGGTCAGGTAATATTTTGATTACTCATAAGCTTAATTATCTGTTGTATTTTCTAACTTAAGGCAATAAATACAGTTTCTCAGATAGATTTCTTAAAGCATACTTAGGTTTACACTGTGTGTATCCTGAAGGCCCTGAACCACAGTTCCCAGATTGATCAGTCTTAGAATTAAGGTAAGCATAACACTCTTCAGGACCAAAATCTGCACCTGAAAAAGATGTGTGGTGAGTTTTATTTAGCTTATATTACTTTAAAATAATTCATAAATATATTTAAAATTCTGATGTGCTTTAAAGTATATTGCACAAAATTTCCATAATGCAAATTGGAAACAAAGACTAGAGTTAAGATCACACAAAATCATTTAGATAAAATATTTAAAAATTGAAGGCACTCTTGTCAAAAAGATACCTTAAAATTAACCATGGTGTGCAGTTATCTTCTAATTTTTAGTAAGTCTAGATATCTATAAGTGTATACGAAACTTTAAAAGTTGACTTATTGGTCAATAATCTAATTTATATAAATGTCTTTTCAAGTCAAACCACTAAACTAATATCTTATTGTTTTATATTTTCCTTAGACCAAAAAATCATGGAGTCTCAGTTTTTACACTCAATCTCCAATCCATGCACATAATGTGTTCAGTTCTCATAAAATCCAACCAACGGATATTATTTATTATAACATCCATTAGTTCTACCATAGTTGGAGGAGTAAGCTGAAAATTTTTGATAGGAAGATTTAACCACTGCATTATGGTGCTGAAGAAAAATGGTGCACCGTAAGAGGATCCACAGGGACATATCCAGATCTTAGCTGAAACTCCCACAGGCTCTAGTAAACTGGAAATAAGGAGTTTATTTTATACCAGAAGTCATTTTAAAACCTGGTTATTGGTGAGAAGTCAAAATTATTTGCTTAGCTAGGAAAGCAGGTCATTTGGTGGACATAAAAAATAGGCCAAAGTTAAAGTTACAGTGACAAAATTAGGGACTCAAGGGGTAACATATAGTTTATTCCCCTCAAGAATTTTTCCTGCTTCTAAAAGTGTGAAGAGCAGGGGATTAAAATATAAGGAGATGACTTCCATAAAGCAGTGTGGGTTTTTTTGTTTTTTGTTTTTTTGTTTTTGTTTTTTGGGTTTTTTTGTTTATGTTTTTGGTTTTGGGTTTTTTTTTTGCAGTTTCTGTGTTGCGGGTACGTAGTTGCCAAAGGAGTCTCAGTAAATATCACTCTCAACTGAAAACCCTGGAGAGTTATGGCCATAGAAACAACAGTGAACTAGAGAGACTGAACTTTATTTATTTAAACTCTGACCAAAGCTTAATACATATCACTTTCTCACTTCTTTAAAGTGGTTAGTTCCTCGTTTCATACACTTAACAGAAAAAAAGATGGATAATAGTAGTATCTATTAAAAAAAAACATTTTAGACTGAAAGCAGAGCTTCAAAAGGTAGAAATTGAAGACAACAAAAGAAATTTAACTAGAAATGTGTCATTATCATTCAAGAAAAAACAAAGATATCTACCTATATTAAAACAGTTGATGAAGAGAACATGATACATTATATAAATTGCAAAGACATAAATATGCAAGAAGAAAAAGTATAAAAAATAAATTGAAGGGGCGCCTTGGGTGGCTCAGTCTGTTAAACATCCGACTTCGGCTCAGGTCATGATCTCACGGTTCATGGGTTTGAGCCCCGCGTTGGGCTCTGTGCTGACTGCCAGCTCAGAGCCTGGAGCCTGTTTCAGATTCTGTGTCTCCCTCTCCCTCTGACCCTCTTCTGTTCACGCCGTCTCTCTCTCTTTCTCTCTCTCAGAAATAAATAAAAAATAAATAAATTATAAAAAAACAAAAAAAATTGAAATAATTATGGAG
>NW_027531880.1:5603948-5788749 GCF_008692635.1 Crocuta crocuta
GATATTATTAAATATAATTTGAAATTTTAAGAAAATCCATATAATAATACAGTATTTACATCAAGTATTCCAAGAAACTCACAGAACACTAAGAAGAATTAAACACACACACATACACAAATGCATCCAAATGTATGGCATGAAGACTGCTAAACAAAGAAAATCTTGATGGCTTAAAGAGAAAAGAAATAATTTGACAGATTTTCTTTAGAAAATATGGAAACAGTATGACAGTAAAGTAACACCTTTAAAATGCTAATAGGGATAGAGTTTCCATTTCAGGATGGCAACATAAAAAGATTCTGAAGTCAGCTCCTCCCAAAGGCACACCAAATCTGCAGCTACATCTCAAAAACTAAAAATTAAGCAACCCTTATACATTGGGCAAAGGAGGAAAAACTCTCAGTGAACAGGGTAGGAAAGGCAGAGACAGACACCATACCAGGCGTGGCACTCCACAATCATGAAGGAATAAATACAAAACCCAGAACAATAACACAGAGAGTTGGAGTGGCTACATGAACATTGCAANGAAGAGAAAGGAAGCTAGAGAAAGTACTGGGGTGAGGGATAGAGGTGAAAATTAAGTTTTATCCTTATTAAGGTGAACTTTGGATGAGAGACCACTGGGGTAAAAATGAGCAAACCATGTGGATTTCATAAAAGAAAATTGCAAAAAAAAAAAAAAAAAAAATGCAGTATAAGAAAAAGTAATTGTTACTAAAGACAACCAAAGAATTTTTACGATTGTCAACCCATGAAGAAAATATTACATATCCCCTAAGAATAAAGCACCAAAATCTATTGAATAAAAACTGGCAGAACTGAAGGAAAAAGTAGGTAAAAATAATAGCTGATTTTATGTCACTTCTCAATAATGGAGAGAACAAATATAAGATCAGTAAGGAAATACAAAATTAGAACAACTCTACAAATGAACTATCCCTAACATATCTACAGAACACCCATTGCAACAAAAGCAGGATACATACTCTTCTCCATGCATTTGGAAATTCTCCAAAATGGTCATAGTCATGGCCAAGACAGTCTAAACAAATCAGGAAGGAATGAAATCATATGAATTATGTTCTCTGAATAGTGAATTATATTTTCTGAATACAATGTAATTAAAATAAAAATCGATAATAAAAGTACACTAGGGGATGTACCAACATGGGAATTAAAAACCACACTCCTAAATAACCAAAGCATAAAAGAAAACAAATCTCACGGGAAATTAGAAACTACTTTAAGATGAATAGGAATAAAAACATGAATATGAAAATTTATGAAAAACATTGAAATCACTATTTAGACATGGATATCTGTAAATGCTTAAAATAGGAAAGAAATATTTCAAATTAATAACCTAGAATTTTACTTTAAGATACAGAAAACAGTATTCTAAACATAAAAAGAACAGAAGAAATAATAGGAATTATAGCAGAAAAAGATAAAATAAAAAATAGACAAATGACAGAGAAAATCAACAAAACCAAAACTTGGTTCTTTGAAAAGATCAACAAAACTGGCAGATTTGAATTATTAATCAGGAAATTTCCCACAATGAAAAGGCTGAGAGCAGATGATTTCACTGGTAAATTCTGCAATATTTTCAGACAATTAATATAATACATTGCAAATTGTTCCCAAAAATATAAGGAATGCTTTTGTACCATTCAATGCGGCTTGATTATGAAAACACAAGACAGTTCAAAAAAGAAAAAAAAATAGAACAAAATCCCTCACAAATATAGACATAAAAATTTCAAGAAATCCACAGAATTAAGAAGTAAAACAAATGAACATGAGGAAAATAAAAGATAAAGGAAAGCCAAGAACAACTCAAATGTAGAGAATAAACTGATGGTTACCTGAGGGGAGGTAGGTAGGGGATGATTTAGGTGATGGGGATTAAGGAGCGCAGTTGTGATGAGCACTGGCTGTTGTATGGAAGTGTTGAGTCACCATATTGTACACCTGAAACTAATATTACACTGTATATTAACTAACTGGACTTTAAACACAGACTTTAAAAAAATCTACAGTGATGAACAGTGATTTTAAAAAAAACTCAACAAAATGCCAGTAAACTAAAACCTACAGCATATTAAAAGCATTATTAGCATAGCTATTAGCAAACCCTATTACCAAGTAAGATTTGTTCCTGGAATAAAAGGATGATGTTACATTAAAAAAACAAACTAGCAGAGGGGCGCCTGGGTGGCTTAGTTGGATAAGCGTCCGACTTTCGCTTAGGTCATGATCTCACGGTTCGTGGGTTCGAGCCCCGCGTCAGGCTCTGTGCTGACTGCCAGCTCAGAGCCTGGAGCCTGTTTCAGTCTGTGACTCCCTCTCTCTCTGACCCTCCCCTGCTCACGCTGTCTCTCTCTCTGTCTCCTAGAAATAAACATTAAAAAAAAAAAATAGCAGAATAAAGGGGGAAAACATGATTGTGTCAATTAATGCACAAGAAGCAAAACTCAATGCATTTTAATGTAAAACAACTAACTAGAAGGAAAGTCCTTCAATGTAGTAGAGGTCATCTTTAAAAAAACACAGCTAATATATTATTCGGTAGTGAAAAGTTGAAAACTTTTCTTCTAATGACAAGGAGCAACACAAGGGTGCCAGATTTTAGTAGAAGTTGTGATCTAAAGCAAAAGGCAAGTAATTTCTTGATAATAGGAACTTAAATTGGAACAGAAAAAGTAAAATTATCTCTGTTCATAGTTGCCATGATTTTATATATATAGAAAATCCTAAGGATTTTATACACACACACACACACACAAACACACACACACACATTCACACAACTAATAAATAAATTCAGCAAAGATACAAAAATTAATGCATCAATTGCATTTCTATAATTAGCAGTGAAAATCCCCAGAAGGAAGTTAGGTAAACAATTTTATCAATGTATCAAAAAAATACTTACAAGTAAAATTAACCAAAGTGAAGTAAAATTTGTATAATGATAACCACCATATGTTGCTGAAGAAAATTAAAGAAAACACAAAAAATGGAAAGCTATCCCATGTTTATGGCTTGGAGGGCAAAATATTAAGATGGCAATATAATCCAAAGTGATCTACAAGCTTCAATGCAAACCTTATCAAAACACCAACAATGTATCAGCAGAAATAGAGAAACCCATCTTAAAACTCGTATGGGATCCCAAGGGCCTGAAATAGCCTAAATAATTTTAAAAACGGAGAACAAGCTTGGAGATCTCTCTCATACTTCCTGATTTCAAAACTTACCACAAAAGTTACAGCATTCAAGACCATGAATACAGGCATACTAACATACAGATATATATACACCAACAGACTAAAATAGAGACCCTAGAAGTAAATCCTTCCATATATGTCTAATATTTTTGGATAAGGGTGTCAAAACCATTCAATGGGAAAGGACAGTCTTTTCAACAATTGGTATAAAGAAAACTGGATATACACATGCAAAAGAATGAGTTTGACCTTTACCTCACAGGATATTCTAGAATTAACATGAAATGGATTAGATACATAAGTGTCAGAGCTACAACTTTAAAACTTTTTTTTAGAAATGATGGAGATTAACGGTTGCAATTGTTTCAATGAGTAGCAGGTGTTGAATGTGAGTGTTGAATCACTAAATTGTACACCTGAAACTAACATTATACTGTATGTTAACAGCTGGAATTTAAATAAACACTTTAATATTTTTCATTTGTGTATAGTTGATACACATTACATTACTTTTAGTAATGTTTCAACTTCTCTATACACTATGCTAAAAACTATAAAACTCTTAGAAGAAAATAGAGAGGAAATGTTTTTTGGCATTGGATTTGGCAATTATTTCTTGGATATAATGCCAAAAGCATTGGCAACAAAGGAAAATATAGATAAAATGGTAAAAAAAAAAACAACTAACTAATTCCACATGAAAACCAACAGTGAAGTGAACTTCAGTTAATGAGTATGGAGTTTCAGTTTGGAAAATTGGAAAACGTTCTGGGGATGGATGATGGTGATGCTTGCAAAGTAATGTGAATTGTAAAATGACACTGAATTGTAAATATGGTAAAAATGGTAAGTTTTATGTCATGTATATTTTTTCACAGTTAAAAATAAGGAAAAAAATCTCAAGCATATATCAACAATCCACAACTATCAATATAAGAATGATAAAATAACATGACCAAGTGGTATGTTTTCCAGAAATGCAAGGCTGGACATTAGTGTAATGCACCATATTGATAAACCAAAAGACAAAAAAAAAAAAAAAAGAAAAGAAAAGAAACAAAGAAAAAGATCACTTAATAGACACAGAAAAAGTAATGGAAAACCTATCATTTTACACTTGATTAAAACAAAAACCTTAACAAACTGTGTAACTGAAATGGATCTTCCTTAACCTATAAAGAGGATTATGAAAAACCATAGTTAGCATCATCTATATTAAAAACTCAATATTCAACTCCTGAGATAAGGAACAAGTCATAATATATGCCCTGAGTTTTTCTACTCAATATTGTACTGGAAATACTATTCAGGAAAAATAGCCAAGAAGAAAAAATAAAAGGCATATAGATTGTAAATATTTTCCTAAGACATTTACTGATATATAGAAATCTTAGGAATATACTAAAAATAATTATTGGAACAAATAAATAACTTTAGCATTTTTGAAGGATAAAGATTCAATATTCAAAATCAATTTGTATCTCTACATTAGTAATGAAATATTAAGATTTTAAAAAATCCTATTCATAATAGCATCAAAAAGAATAAAATATCAAGAAATATATTTAACAAAAGAATTATAGGGCTTGTATACTAATAATTACAAAACTATAAAACACTGAAAGTAAGATACAACTAATTGGAAAGACATCTCATGTTTATGGATTGGAAGCTTTAACATAGTTAATGTACCAATACATCTCAAATTGATGTACAAATTCAACACGATTACTATCAAAATTCTAGCTGACTTTTTTGCAGAAATTGTCAAGTTGATTCTGAAATTCAAGAACTGCAAGAGACCTAGGACTTCCAAAATAATCTTTTTTAAAAGAGGGAAAAAGTTGGATTGTTCACATTTCCTGATTTGTAAACTACAAAGCTACAGGAATCAAGACAGTGTGCTACTGACATAAGAATATTGATGTATAGATCAATGGAGTAGAATTTACAGTCAAGACTTAAATCTTTTTACAGTCAAGTGATTTTTAGCAAAGATACCAAGCCACTTAAATGGAGGAATAATCATCTTTTCAACAGTGATGCTAAAATGACTGGGTATCCACATGCTAAAAGATTAAGTTGGATCATTTTTCACACCATATGCAAAATTAAGTCAAATTGGATTATTGACTCAAATTTAAGAGGGAAAGGTATAAAACTCCCAGAAAAAAAAAAAATCAAGACCTTGAATTAAGCAATGCTTTATTAGATATAACACCAAAATCACAAACACATACCAAAAAAATAGATAAATTGAACCTCATCAAAATTCAAACTTTGCATTTCAGAGGAGGCAGTCAGAAAAGTGATGACATAATCCAGACAACAAAAGAAAAGATTTGCAAAACACGAGCTTAACAATTAAAAAATAGATGAATGATACAGATATCTCTCCAAACAAAACATACAAATCGTCAATAAGCACATTGAAAAGATGTTCATCATTAGTCTTTAGGTAAATGCAAATCAAAATTACAAAATACCACTTCATAGTCACTAGACCATCCACAGAATAACTCAATATGACATGGATATCAATTCATAATAGATGATAGATAGGTAGGTAGACAGATAGATGATGATAGATAGATAGATAGATAGATAGATAGATAGATAGATAGATAGATAGATAGATAGATAGATGATAGATAGATAGATGAGATAGATAGATGGAGATAAAGATAGCAGTATCTTTTTTCAAAATATCCTTAGTTGTTCAAATCACCCAGTTCACTGGGAGAGCACTTTACCATTCTACAAGTTTCTTTCCTTATATCTTTGTTTTGCCTTTCTTCAAACCTATAGTCATTCTGTGCCATTGTATGATCCTTTAGGGCATTGATCATTACTTTGCAACTCCTTTTTACAGAGAAATTAAAGTAGGCAATTACTCATTACAGTTGAGAAAAGGTTGAGCCACTTGGGCCATTTATATGAATAACCTAAATATTTCCTCTGGCAGTCACTCTTACTTCTTCTCATATAAACAAGAAATGCTGCTGCCATTGCAGCTGTCTCCATCTTCTTCAGCAAAAGTTCCCATGTATATTTTGTGCCATGGTTTTCCTTTTTGTTTTCAACCTCAGTGCACATCATCTTTCAATGAATTTATAATTACTGGATCTTCATTACTCCTTTTTGGTATTGTCATAATCCCTGTAGTTCCCAGGTATGAATGTGTGTATCTGGCTGTGATTTAAATTGTATACATATACCAATTTATATTTATGATCTTCTAATGTCCATAGTCATATGTATTTATTTTATTTTTACTAACAAAACTGTGGATATGGAGGGATAGAGGGAAGTGTAACTTATATTCAGTCTGGTTTTTTTCTCTTCTCAAATGAAGAGCCCATAGACTGAATCTTTCCCTCTATTATTTTGTGGAAGTAATTCATAACTTTAATTCCAGATAACTTGTCTGATATTTTTGTACAGTATTTCTTATCTTTTTCTATAATCCTTTAAGATATATATATGCTAAAAATCACATTATTTTTAAAATCCCAATTCTGTATCAACATCTATTTCTTTTTGTTTTCTAGAAAAACACATATATGAGAAATAAAATTATGATAAATACCTTCACCAAATAAATCCATACACTGTTTTAACCCACTTATACAACTTCCATTCAGACAAAGCCATTGATTCTCTCCACATGGATGCCCATTCTGAACAAAAAAGTTATCTTGACATGTTGCAGATGATCCATTACAATATTCAGGGAGATCACATTCATCAGAGGGAGGCCTACATATTTCTCCTTTTGCCGAATACTGATGGAATGAAATAAATCATACTGAATAAAGCAGAATGTGAAAATATAAATAGCATAACAAAGATGACTTTGTTCACGTAAGTAATACAGGAAAATCTTAAAGGCTCTTACTTGACAATTTTCACAACATTCACCAGTATCACAAGTTGAACCAACTTTTAGTGTGCATGTGGCATGATCACAACATGTGTTTGGGTTAGCAGCACAGTCCTGAAAGGCAAATCAAATGCTCTGAAGTACCTTCCAACTCTAACTCACACTAGACAGATATTTTAACGTTGACAACATTATATAATATACAGATAGATGCTTAAATTACATGCTGGCAAACATAAAAAACATAGCCACTTACTTAACAGATGCTTATTGGCTACTACTCTGCTATGCTGTGTACTCTTTATATCCCCAGAAGAGGTTTGACTATATTGGTTGTAGGATTTTCCTGAAACTCTGAGTCCACCAAAGCCCAAACATCAAGCTCTCTGGCTCTTGCAGACAAAGGGATAGTTAAATATAAAACATAAAATAAATAGAAGCTCTGATTTATCAATTTCATTATAATGACAAATTCCTAATCAACCTAGGAACCTATTGCGTTTTAACAAGTCTGTAACTTTTATGGGATGTTCAAAGTTTAATTTACTTTTATTTTCTAAAGGCAAAGGGTTAGAAAATGATATTTCTAAATATGACTGAAATTATCATCCATATCTTATTATGCCTTGATTAATGTTATAATTCATTCACGTGATTTTGTTTATAAAAATTCTATTATTATACTGAATAAAGGCAACAGATAAGAATAGAGAAGGTTGGAGAGATAATGCTTACATACACACACACACACACACACTTTTTAAATTATCAGGGATTTGGAATAAGGTTACTTGGACAAAAATTTCAATAAGTTATATAAAAGTAAGTCATGGATTTCAGTAGGCTTAATATGAGTCATAGCATACTACTTACTAAGGTAAACCAAATTTGAAGTATTTTCCAGAACTAATCTGCATAATCAATGTTATTGTTATTGTTACCCATATGGGATTCCAGAGAGTAAAGTTATCACAGAGGCTGGCTCAATTATATTATAATTAATAGAACTAAGATACACTATTTTCAATTTTTACTAGAAATTTTCAAAGTGTTTCCATTTAGACCCAGATAAGAAAAACAAGTGGGTACTGTAAAATTATTTCTTTAAAGCACACCACCCAACTAGTTATCTGAAAACTCACTTTCATATTGAAGAGGGTACATAGTAGTAACTTTAACTATTTCTGTAGGGAACACTGAACTCCTTTCATGTATTGATTTTTTCACATCCATACACCTGTTATGAGTCTCACAATCTCTCTCTTCCTTAGTGTGTTCCTTTTATCTCTAGTCCTCCAATTAGTCAGCTTTATCTAAGATTTTTGTGGATTGGAAACATGCATTTGTTGATTGTGAATAATCCAAACATTTTTTTACTTAAATATTGACCTGCATTAAAATATTCAAAGCCACAAGTGTGACTCATTTTCTTGTTGAATTGTGAAAACTTTATATCCATTTTTCTGAATGCCAGCAGATCTTAGGCTCGGAAGAAATATGGGCATTACCTTATTTTATTGTGCTTCAGTTCATTGTACTTTTCAGATACTACACTTTTCTTTTCTTTTCTTTTCTTTTTTTTTTACAAATTGAAGGTGGCAACTCTAAATTGAGCAAGTCTACCAGCATCATTTTTCCAACAGCCTCTGTGTCAAATTTTGGTAATTCTTTCATTATTATTATATTTGTAATGGTGATCTGTTTTCAGTGATATTTGATGTTACTATTTTTTTTTAATTTTTTTAATGTTTTATTTATTTCTAGGAGAGAGAGAGAGAGACAGCGTGAGCAGGGGAGGGTCAGAGAGAGAGGGAGTCACAGATTCTGAAACAGGCTCCAGGCTCTGAGCTGGCAGTCAGCACAGAGCCCGACGCGGGGCTCGAACCCACGAACCGCGAGATCATGACCCAAGAGAAAGTCGGACGCTTAACCGACTAAGCTACCCAGGCGCCCCAATATTTGATGTTACTATTGTGATTTTGTAGAATGTCATGAGCCATTGTCTATATAAGACAATAAACTTAATTGAGTATGTTCGGATTGCTCTACTGATGAACTGCTCCCCTCTCTCCTTCTTTTCAGGCTCCCTATTCCCTGGAAGACAGCAACATTGAAATTTGACCAATTAATAATCCTATAATGATCTCTAAGTGTTCAAGTGAAAGGAAGAGTCAAATGTTTCTCACTTTAAATCAAAAGCTAGAAAGGATTAAGCTTAGTGAGGAAGGCATGTTTAAAGTTAGGCGAGGCCAAGATGTAGGCCTCTTACAACAAAAAGTTAGTGAAATAGTGAATGGAAAAGAAAAGTTCTTGAAGGAAATTAAAATGGCTGAATGCATGAATGATAAGAAAGCAAAATGGTATCATTACTAATATGGAGAAGTAGTCTGGATAGAAGATCAAACCAACCATAGCATTCTCTTAAGCCAAAGCCTCATCCACCGCAAGGCCCTAATTCTCTTCAATTTTATCAAGGCTGAGAGACATAAGGAGGTTGCAGAAGAGTCTGAAGCTAGCAGAGATTGCTTCATGAGGTTTAAAGGAAGAATCTGTATCCATCACATAAAACTGCAAAGTTAAATAGCAAGTGTTGATGTAGAAGCTGTAGCAAGTTATCTAGATGTAGCTAAGATAATTAATGAAAGTGGCCATGCTAAGCAACAAATTTTCAATGTAGATAAAACAACATTGCACTGAAAGATGTCATTTTCATAAGTAGGAGGAAAAGGTAATGTCTGGCTTCAGAGCCTCAAAGGACAGGCTGACTTGTTGGGGGCTAATTCAGATATGACATTTGGTTGAAGGCAATTCTCATTTACCATTTCAAAAATTCTAGGGCTCTTAAAAATTATGCTAAATCTACTCTGCCTGTGCCCCATAAACGGGACAACAAAGTCTGGATGACAGCACATCTGTTTACAACATGGTTTAAGACCACTGTTGAGGAACACAGCTCAGAATAAAAGAATCCTTTTAAAATATTGCCATTCATGGACAAAGCACCTGGTGACCCAAGAGTGTGAATAAAGAGGTACAATGAGATTAATGTTGTTTCTATGATTATTAAGACAACATCCATTCTCTTGCCCATTGATCGAAGAGTAACTTCAACTTACATCTCATAAGGTTATAATTGCAATGGATAGTGATTTCTCTAATGGACCTGACCAAAGTAAGTTGAAAACTTTCTGGGAGGGACTCACTATACTAGGTGCCATAAAAAGCATTCATGATTTATTGGAAATGGTCAAAATACCAACATTAACAGGAGTTTAGAACAAGTTGATTCCAATCTTTGTGAATAACTTTGAGGGGGTCAAGGCTTCAGTGTAGGAAGTAATTATAGATGTGATGGAAATAAAAGGAAAACTAGAATTGGCAATGAAGCCTGAAGATATCACTGAAATCTCATGATAAAACTTCAACAGATGAAGAGTTCCCTCTAATGGCTAAGCAAAGAAAGTGATTTCTTCAGATGGAATTTACTCCCACTGAAGATGCTGTGAATATTATTAAAATGATGATCGAAGATTTAGAATATTATATAAATTTAGTTGATGAAACAGCAGCAGAGTTTGAGACGATTGACCCCAATTTGAGAGAAGTTCTACTGTGAGTAAAATGTGCTCAAACACGACCGCATGCTTACAGAGAAACTATTCATAAAAGAGCCAGGTAATGCAGGGAACTTCATTGTTATCTTATTTAAACTTTTTTTTTTTTATATTTCTGAAAGAGAGAGAGAGAGAGACAGCATGAGAAGGGGACGGTCAGAGAGAGAGGGAGACACAGAATCTGAAACAGGCTCTAGGCTCTGAGCTGTCAGCACAAAACCCAACGTGGGGCTTGAACCATGAGATCGTGACCTAAGCCGAAGTTGGCCACTCAACTGACTGAGCCACCCAGGCGCCTCTAGTTATCTTATTTTAGAAACTGCCACAGACACTTCAACCTTCAACAACCACCACCTTGATCAGTCAGCAGCCATCAGCATCAAGATTATGACTTGCTGAAAGCATCATTTAATAATAAAGTATTTTTAAATAAGATATGTACCTTTTAGACATAATTCTATTTCACACTTAATAGACTAAAGGATAATATAAGCATTAATTATATGTACTGGGAATCAAAAAGAATAATTTTATTTACTTTTTTGTGATATTCTCTTTATTCTGGTTTTCTGGAACAAAACCCACAATATCTCTGAGGTATTCCTGTACCAGGGAAGAACACACGCAATAGGGAAAGTGAAACCCTGGGTTACCTCAGTTACAGAATTAATGACCTTGAAAATCATCTGTATGGATAATCTATGAACCACTGAATCCGTATACTGACTTATAAGTGCACTTGTCAGTTTATTATAATTTCTATATGCATTTTTATCTTTTCTGCAGAAAAGTGATTTTGATGCCCTAGGGGAAATGGCAATATAAAAATGTATTTATAATTTTTCACATATATCTTCCAAATCAGTACTAACCTCTGCACTCCCACAGTCACATTGTTCTCCTTGCTCCACTTGTCCATTACCACAAACCACAGATTTGTATGATGGATCTAAGCGTGGCTGATTTTGAAGACATTGGGACTTTGGCTTTGAAATAAAATTTTCAAAATCCTCCATGCTGCAGTTACTAAAGATCTTCACACCACTGGAATGACTAAACATACATCAAACTTCAAATTTTTATGTAAGTATTGCTTCATAAATTGCTTAGACTTGGAATAAAGCTTTTTACTAGCATTCCCCAACAGACAAAATGCTCAATTTTGTTAGTGTCAAAATTTTATTTTCTGTACAAGGGAAGTCAATTGTGCAAGAATTTATATTAAATATTTAGTTGGCAACAAATCCTAGAACTTTATTGGTTCTTATATTACACTCACTCATGGCATTGTTTTCTCTTATATTTCCTACCTCACAAAGTATTGTTTCATTTGTTGCTTCCTTTTCATGACTCCTAAATATTATAATATCCTGTATTAACAAAAGAGACTGAGCTTTTCACTTCTTTATCTATATTTATTCATAGATAACCCTAAAGTACTGTACTTGGCAGCTCAGATAGTTGCTACTATTGCCCCAATATATCACCTAAACTCAAAAATCCAGTACCAATTATTTACTCAGAGATGACATTTCTAAGCACACATCTAAAATACCATCCCCTTACATCTTTATTCTTTTAGTGACATTTATTATTCTTTAAAATGTTTATCAAAAACCAAAATATTATTTATTTAATTATTTACTTATTATTTTCCCCTGCTAGTTTTTTAGCTCTGGGAGAACAGGCATTCCAACTATTTTGTTTTCTAGCACAGAGTGAAGAGCTCAATATCTATATATATATATTTTAAATAAATGAGCCCATTGGAATAAACTATCTGTTGTAAATAGTACAATTCTTTTGTTGATATTGCATTATGACTTTTATTATTCTGAATAGTATTAATACATGAAAAAGTTATATTCATAAAGATTTATAATTTGATGCCAGATATAGCTAATATGAAGTTATTGGATTTTACAGCAATAAACTCAAACCCTAGCCCTTTGGATTATCACAGGGAAATGGAGATGTTATTTATATGAGGATCATGAACAAATGAGAGATTTAAAATTTTTTAGGGGGGAGGTCACATCCCGATTGAACATACTCTACCATTATAATAACCACAAATAACTGATTTATTATTACATTGTCAACAATTCAGATGATTTTTGTCTAAACACCAAAAACCAAAAGGAGAAGTGATATAATATTATTTTACTAAAAACTAGGCAACGTAAGATGTGTTTACTATTTTTGAACTCAACTCATTTATAAGGGATACACTTTCTGGTATAAATTAATGTTGTCATTAGAAAGAAAATAGCAATCATAATTATAAGCAACTACTATTTGTAGCTTGAATCTTAGCAAACACTTGCTAAATGTTCTCAATCTCCATTCTCTAATTTTTCCTTGATAATAGAGCTTTTGATTTTCAGTCGAATACAGGTCTTTCTTATATAGTGTCTACATTTATTAGCCTTTGTAAAGTTAGGGTTATATCTATATAAAGGTCAGAGAATTGGCCTAAAACAAAACCATAAATTTAAATTATAGAAAGTAATGTTGACAGCCATGTTTTTATTTTATTGGTGACTATAATTTTGGTTAACTATTGTAGTTTAAGCTTCCATCATAAGCGATGAGATGATACAGGATATGAAAACCACTGTGTAGAAATTAATGTAAAATTATGTTGTGAAATGCTATGCAATTAATAGAATTCTAATTTCCCAAAATAAAATGAACTTCTCTTAGATTTAAGCTGCTATTACTTTGGGGTTTCTGAACTTACATTCAAATCTAAAAACAAATTCCACCCCAATAAATACAGATCTCAATCAGGCTATTGTTGTTTTAATCACATTTCAAACATTCATTTTGTCACCACAATATTGCAAAGCATTGACAGCAGGATGCAATGTTCTCATTACAATGAGGTGGAGAATACTAGAATAGATCATGTGATTAATCCACAAACAAAACATATGTTCAATATTTGACTTTTTTAGAAGAGGAAACACTCATTAGTAATAAGATTAATAAAATCTGTCTTCAAATATAACATTGAAGAAATTATTAAAGGCATTTCAATTAGTAACTAAAAACAGAAATACAACAGTTCAACACATTCTCTTACTGTGAAGTTTGTACAGCATAATCAAGCAAAAATGAAAAACAAAAGATAAAAATAATTACTATCATTAAATAAGTCTCAATAAATTTCAAAATACGTACATCTAAAAACAATAAATATTAAATCAGAAGTCAATAACAAAAAGCCATGTAGATGATCCAAAAATATTTGAAAATCCTGACATACTTCTAAAACAACCTGGTAGACAAAAGGAATTACAAAGAAAATGAAAATATTTTAACTAAATGAAAAAGAAACACAAAATATCAGTATGTATGATCTGCAATAAAAACTGTGGTTAGAGTGAAATGTACAGCTTTAAAGGGCTTACACAAAAAGAAAGCTTTAAAATAAAATATTTGAGTTTTCACATTAAAAATCTAGGGGAGGGATGCCTGGATGGCTCTGTCAGTTTATCATCTGACTGTTGATTTCAGTTCAGGTCATGATCTCACAGTCGTGAGACAGAGCCTCACATTGCTGTGATCGCAAAACCTGTGAATTCTCTCTCTGCACCCCTCCCTTGCTCACTCTCTCTGTCTCTGTCTCTCTCTCTCAGTCTCTCTCAAAATAAATAAAAATAAATAGAAAATTTTAGAGGGAAAAACTAGTTTACTCTAGAGTAGGCATAAAATTAAGAAAATAAATTGGATAAGTGATGGGACTCAATAAAATTAAAAAACAGCAATAAAAAAACGGAGATTGGGGGGAAAAAGAGAAAACACAGATTATATGAGACATAAAAGAAGTAATATCACTAGAGATCCCAGTGACTTAAAAAAAAATAAGTGGAATTTAGGCTTGTGAAGATGGCAAAGCAAGCATACCCTAAGCTCACCCCATCCCATGTTTACAACTAGATATCACTCACATCCAATGAATATACCAGAGAGCAATCCAAAGACAGGCAGAAGAAACCTCACAACTAAATGTAGAGAATAAGTCACATCAGAGACGTTAGGATGGGCATATATGGTGGTTGGGAGCTGCCCACAGGAAAGAGACTCTGAGAAGGGAAATCACCAAGGGATCCACATGGAGGAAAATGGATCCCCTTAATGTCTGCTTTGAAAACCAGAGAGACTGACTTCCATGAGTTCCAGCAGAAGTTGGAGCCTGGAGCTTTAAAAGTCAGCTGACCCAACACTGGGTGAGCCAGAAGGGTGAGTGATAGATGGGTCCTTGCTCTTAAGGAGACAGCAGCCCTTAGAAAGGCAACATAGAAGTGACAGTTTGCACAACAGCTGGGGCAAATGAGAGAAACAAACTTGACAATAAACTATGAAAGAAAACAAACAAACAAACAAAAACCAGAGCATTTCCATTGGAAGAAAAAAAGTGAGGGGATGGTAAAACAACAGGTATTAATGAGGATGCAGAGAAAGGGGAACTCTCTTCTACTCTTTGTGGGAATGCAAACTGGTGCAGCCACTCTGAAAAACATTATGGAGGTCTTCAAAAAGTTAAAAATAGAACTAGCCTATGATCCATCAACTGTACTACTAGGTATTTACCCAAAGAATAGAAAACCACTAATTTGAAGGTACATATGCACCTTGATATTTATAGCAGCATTATCTATAATAACCAAACTATGAAAACAACCCAAGTGTCCATGACTGATGAATGGATAAAGAAGATGTGATACACACACACACACACACACATACACACACACACACACTGTAATATTTCATAAATATTAAAAAGAATGAAATCTTGCTATTTGTAATACAATAGATAGAACTAGAGAGTATAATGCTAAGCCAAATAGGTCAGTCAGAGAAATATAAATACTAAAAGATTTCATTCATATATGGAATTTAAGAAACAGAACAGAGAAAAAAATTTTTTAAAAAGGAAGGAAACCAAGAAACAGACTCTTAACTATAGAGAACTAATGGTTACCAGAGAAGAGGTGGGTGGAAAGATGGGTTATATGGTTGATAATTAAGGACTGCACTTATGATGAGCACCAGATGTAAGTGCTGAATCATGAAATTGTACACCTGACAGAAGAAAAAAATTAATTTAAGTAATTTAAGTGAGGGAGGGGAGAAATATTTATCATGCAAATGAATGTTAAAAGAGAGCTGGATTATAAGACAAAATATGGTTTAAAACAAACTCTGTAAAAATACACAAATAAGGACACTATGTAATAATAAAGGAGACAATCCAATGAAAAGATAAAACATTGTAAATTTTATGAACCCAACATGGAAATATCCAAAAACAAAAATCAATTAATAGCAAACACAAAGGAAATAATCAACAGTAATATAATAATATTAGGGGACTTTAACACCCCACTTACATTGATGAGTAGATAATCCAAACAGAAAATCAACAAGAGAACAGTGGCTTTGGATGACACAGTAAAGCAGATAAGTTTAACACATATTCAGAACATTCTATTCTAAAACAGAAGAATACATTCTTTTCAAGTGCACATGGAACAGTCTCCAGAATAGATTACATTGGGGCACAAAACATGTCTCAACAAATTTAAAAAGATTAAGGTCATACCGTGCATCTCTTCTGACCACAACACTATGCAACTAGAAGTAAACCCTATGAAAAAATCTGGAAAAACAGAAATACATGCAGGTTATATAACATGCTACTAAAAAATGAATGCACCAACCAAGAAATCAAAGAAGAAATCAAAAGTACATGGAAACCGGGGCACCTGCGTGGCTCATTGGGTTAAGCCTCCAACTTGATTTCGGCTCAGGTCATAATCTCACAGTTCATGAGATGAAGCCCTGCATTTGTCTCTACACCAACAATGCAGATCCTGCATGGGATTCTCTCTCTCTCTCTCTCTCTCCCTCTCTCTGCCTCATTTCCTTCTCTCAAAATAAATAAACATTTAAAAATTTACATAGAAACAAACAAAACTGAAAACACTATGATCCAAAACCTTTAGAATACAGCAGAAGTGGTTCTAGGGGAGAAGTATATAGCAACACAGGCTTACCTCAAAAGCAAGAAAAAAGTCTTAAAAAACAACCCAACCTTATATCTAATGGAGCTAGAAAAAGGAGAACAAACAAAACTCAAAACCAGAAGAAGGAAGGAAATAATAAAGATTAGAGCAGAAATAAACGATACAGAAACTTAAAAAAAAAGAGAGAGAACAGATCAATTAAACTAGGATCTGGTTCTTTGAAAGAATCAACAAAATTGATAAGCCTCTAGCCAGACTCATGAAAAAAAGACTCAAATAAATGAAATCACAAATGACAGAGTAGAAATAACCAATACCACAGAAATATAAACAATTGTAAGGGAGTATAAAAAGCTATATACCAACAAATTAGACAACCCAGAAGAAATGGATTAAGTACTAGAAACATATAAACTACCAAACCCAAAACAGTAATAGAAAACCTGAACAAACCAATTGCCAGCAAAAACATTGAATCAGAAATCAAAAACTCCCAACAAAAGCTCAGAGTCAGATGGCTTCACAGGGAAATTCTACAAAACATTGAAAGAAGAGCTAATACCTATTCTTTTCAAACTATTAAACAAACAAAATAGAAAGGAAAAGAAAACAAAGGAAAACTTCCAAATTAATTCTTTGAGGCCAATATTACCCTGATATCAAAATCAGATAAAGAATCCACTAAAAAAGAGAACTACATGCCAGTATCATTGAAGAACATGGATGCAAAAATTCTCAAAAAAATACTACCAGATAGAATTCAACACTACATTAAAAAATCATTCACCATGATCAATTGGGACTTATTCCCAAGTTGCAAGGGTGTTTCAATATTTGCAAATTAATCAACATGATACATTAAATCACTAAGAGAAAGGATATTGAGCACCTGGGTGGCTCAGTCGGTTAAATGTCCAACTTCAGCTCAGGTTATGATCTCGCAGTTTGTGAGTTCAAGCCCTGCATTGGGTTCTGTGCTAACAGCTCGGAGCCTGGAGCTGGCTTCAGATTCTGTGTCTCCCTCTCTCTCTGCCCCTCCCTGCTCTCTCTCTCTCTCTCTCTCTCTCTGACTCTCAAAAATAAATAAACATTTAAAAAATAAGAGAAACTATAAAAAGTATCTGATTATTTCAATAGACACAGAAAAAGCATTTGACAAAGTAAAATATCAGTTTATGGTAAAAGCTCTCAATGAAGTAAGCTTAGAGGGAACATATGTCAACATATGTTTCCCAATAGAGGGAAACTGAGACCTTTCCCTGAAACTTTAACAATTCCAGAAGACAACAAAGGCAGAAATGTCTCTGATATCAGCCACAGCNATAAAGGCCATATATGAAAAACCCACAATGCACATTATACCCAATAGAGGGAAACTGAGAACTTTCCCTGAAACTTTAACAATTCCAGAAGACAACAAAGGCAGAAATGTCTCTGATATCAGCCACAGCAACATTTTTCTAGATATGTCTCAGAGACAAATGAAATAAAAGCAAAAATAAACTGTTGGGGCTATTTCAAAATAAAATGACTCTGCAAAGCGAAACAATCAACAAAATCAGAAGGCAACCTACAGAATGGGAGAAGATATTTGCAAATGATCTACCTGATAAAGGGTTAGTATCTAAAATATATAAAGAACTTTAAAAATTCAACACCCAAGAAATCCCAAATAACCTAATTAAAAATCAGCAGAAGACATGGACAGCCATTTCTCTAGCAAAGCTATCCAGATGACCAACAAATATATGAAAAGATGCTATGCATCACTCATTATCAAGGAAATGCAAATCAAAGCTACAGTGAGATATCACCTTACAGCTGTCAGAATGGCTAAGACACAAAAACACAAGAAACAATAACTGTTGGTGAGAATACGGAGAAAATGGAACCCTCTTGCATTGTTCATGAGAATGTAAACTGGTGCAGCCACAGAAGAAAACAGTATAAAGATTCCTCAGAAAGTTTAAACTAGAGCTACCCTATGATCCAGTAATTACACTACTAGGTATTTATCCCCAAATACAAAAACACAAATTCAAAGACACACATGCACCCCTACATTTACAGCAGCAATATCCAAATTATTGAAGCAGACCAAGTGCCCCTTAATTGATGAGTGGACAAAGAAGATGTGGTATATGTATGCAATGGAATGTTATTTAGCCATACAAAAGAATGAAATCTTGCCATTTGCCATGGCATAGATGGAGCTAGAGTATATTATCCCAAGTGAAATAAGTCAGTCAGAGAAGGACAAATACCATATGATTTCATTCAAATGTAAAATTTCAGAAACAAATGAACAGAAGGAAAAAAAGAGATAGAGAGAGACAAACCAAAAAACAAACTTAACTATAGAGAACAAACTGATGGTTACCAGATGGAAAGTGGGTTGCAGAGGGCAGGGGGCGGCGGTGGGGGGGAGGTCAGTAAAGTAAGTGATGGGGATTAAGGAGCGTTCTTGTCATCATGAGAACTGAATGTTATATGGAATTGATGAATCACTAAATTGTAAACCTGATACTAACAGAATACTGTTAGCTATACTGCATTTAAAAATAAATTAACTTTGTAAAAACAAATGAAGATTATATAAACTTTATGACAAATTTCAAGGAAATATTTTTAAAATCTCAATATAAAGATCCTCATCTCTTAAAAATTAATTATTAAATAGCTTTCCAGAAAGAGAATTCTAATTCCATATGACTTCACTGGTGAATTTCTAACAAATACTTTGTGAAGAATTAATATCAATTTTGCAAAATCGCTTTTAGGAAATTTTATGAGTCCAATATTACCCTGGTAATGAAACAAGTCAAAGTAATACAAGAAAAAAACAACCTAAAGCCCAATGTCTTTCATAAATATAGGACCAAGTATTAAAGGGGAAGTCCAGCAACAAGTAGGAGAAATACATAAAAGGGATTATGAATCATATCCGAAAGTGGATCATCCCAGGAAAACAAGTTATTTAAACAATTGAAGATCAATGAAACGCATTTCAAAATATCAACTGAAAAAAGTAAAATAAACAATAACAACAACACCTAATCATCTTAATATGTAATGCAATCTATTCATGATGGAAACTGGCAAACAAAGACTAAAAAAACAACTTCGGTCTGTTTAGAAGCCTCTGTGAAAAACTTTATTTAATGGTGAAGGATTAAAGATTTTGCCCTTAAATTAGAATCACAACAAAAACAGCCACATATTCCATTTCTATCTTATATTGTATTGGAGGTCCTAATCACTGTTGTAAGGCAAAAAATAGGAATTGAAAAAAATATGAAGATTGAAAAAAATGTAAAACTGTATATATAATAAATGATTATACATGTATAAAATTCTAATAAAGCTAAATTAAAATCCCAGAACTAATAAGTTATTTTAGCAAATCTATAGTAAACAAGTTCAACGTAATCAATAAAATTTCTATATACTCGTCACAATTGGAAATTTTATAGTCATATAAAGAAGTGCAATTAGAAAGAATAGTAAATGTGTATTTATGTACACCTAATAATTTCTCCAAAGGAAAAAAAATTGAAGAAACACTGCATTTTGAAGAGTTCTAGCCATGATGAGAATAAGTCAGGAATCTCAACAACAACAAAAAAACTACTTTCAAAATTGTACAAAGAATACTTTAATAATATTTAGGAGGAGGTGGAGGCTCCAAGGGGCTATTAATAGTTCAGATCTTCTAGTTCTTTCTGTCATTTCCTCACCATTATAAACCATAATAATCATTGCAGCTGGTATCATAAGCAATATATCATTATTGCAAAAACTGTAATGCAATCAAAGAGGAATATTTAATGAGCATTGTTCACCTTTATTATATGAAGTACATACAATATGATCTGTCTTTGAGATTAACCAGAAAAACAAAAGCAAAACAAAAGGCATAAACTTGATTGCGGGAAATTTATTTGAGACAGGACACTAGGAAACAAGATTAAAGGAGTCAGAACCAAGAGAGAGAGAATGAGGAAAAGTCAACATAATTCTGTTGTATTGAGATGGCAATTGTGGCTCCATTCTGCTGGGACCACAAAAAAATGTACAGAAGACTTAATGGATTTGTACTTAATGATCAGGGAGCTGGTATTCCAATGAAGTGGCTGAAGACTGCTCCACTGAAGAGGTGATTACTTTTATTTTAAGGCGTCTTTTACTTATTTTGCCTAGGGAAGAAGCTGGTTGGCATTCATGAATATTACAATGTTGACCTGGTCATTGAGTGCTTCTTGTGGGACTTGAACTTAAGATAGATATAAAGCTCTGCATACGTTGTGCCTACTTGCATTCCTCTTCCTCACCTTTCTTATCTCTAAATGTCCAAGCTTGCGCTATCTAGATCCTTGACCAAATACCATTTGCCATTGTCAAGGCTATGTAGATCCCAACCTGAGGCACTTCTCTAATACAAGATGGAAAGCTAAATGTATTGTATGCAAATATGTTCACTGTGATTGTCTTAATCTAATTAGAGAATAGTATGAATACTAATTTTGTTTTTCAAAAAAAGGATTCCATCTAACATATTGAAAGGACCTGTTCTTGAAATAAGACAGGTTTTTTTTTCATCTACAGCCAGTTTTAGGGAACCCTATGTGCCTTTGATGTGAAGTGACTGAGATACATTGGTGCAATAGATGTAGGTGACACAGAGCTCTGGGATTCCTATTCATCTTATTTACTTACACTGTCTGGATATTTTTATTAGCTACCAGATATGCTATTTTGATCATTAGATTAATAGGCCCACTATTTAATTATACAGGCCTGAAAATGCCCAAATTATTATGAAAATAATCAATTTTAGTAACATAGTCATTTACTAGTTCCTGTATGTGTGCTCAACCCTAGAACTCTAGGGGATGGCAATACATATCTTCTATGATACCAGAAATTCCACATGTAACCTAATCTAATCTATCATGAATATCTTTATTTTTTCTTGTCTCCTAATGATCTAAGTGTCAAAGGGGAAGCATCTTGCATCACAGCATGGATCTGTAGTGAGCTCTCTCTACATAACTGTTAAACCTCTCTATACCCGCTAAAGGTATCTTTGTTGTCATCAAATCATGTATTGTTCCAGATTCACAATTATTCCAAAAAGGATTGTTTTCTACAGTCCTTTCTTTTTTTTTTTCAATTTTTTATTTAAATTCTAATTAGTTAATATATAATGTAATATTGTTTTCAGGGTTAAAATTTAGTGATTCATCACATACATATAATAACCCAGTGCTCACCACAATAAGTGCCTTCCTTAACACCAATCACCACATTTTGCCCATCCCCCCACTCACCACCTCTCCAGCAACCCTCAGTTTTTTCTCTATAGTTAAGAGTCTGTTATATGGTTTGCCTCTTTTTCCCCCTATGTGCATCTGCTTTGTTTCTTAAATTCCACCTATGGGTGAAATCCACAAATGATATTTGTCTTTCTCTGATTTATTTCACAAGGCATAATATACTCTAGCTCCATACACAGGGTTGCAAATGGCAAGATTTTTCTCTTTTTGTTTGCTGAATAACATTCCATTGTATACATATATACCACATCTTCTTTATCCATTTGTTATTCAATGGACGTTTGGACTTTTTCCATAATTTGGCTATTGTTGATAACGCTGTTCTATAGCCCCTTCTGAGATGACTATTTTCATGAGTTTCTGCCAAATCAGAGTCTGAGATGAAAATGTGAGTAATCATTTCCTTGGAAATGATTGTGGAAATAGAAGTGAGGGAATGGAGAGAATGTGATGTTATCAACTGCTGCTGTCAACAATGGGGCTTGATTTTTTTCTAAGACATATGAGAAGCAGAAAATGGCTATGAGACTTGTCCTTCAGAAAGATAAGAGACTGGCTCTTGTCAGACTGGAGGATCATTTCCCTAGATCCTCTACATGGGCCTAATTCTATAAAATCTCACCATTGTACTCTAAGAATAATGATGATAACAAATTCACTAGATCTTTGAGGCTTGGGAAGGATACTGGTAAAGGGCCCTCCTTCTCTAGTAAAAAAGAAAAACCTGAATAACAGCATCTCTGAAATCAGGAGATACCAAGAGTTCAGGCTGAGTTAAGGCAGAATGAAAGAGATTCATGCAGACAAGACCAAAATAATAAATAATTCTTGTACAGTGATCTCAAGCCTATATTTGGCTTACCAAATTATGCATTAGATTATAAAATCATGCATATGGCACAGCGATAAACCTAAAATTAGAGTATGTGACAAAGCGATTGTATCAGGTTACAAGTGACAATGACGTAGATATGCAGCGTGGTTATTGGGATACATATTTTGACTTGGGAATTATTGGACATAGCTTATATTTGACCATTATGACTTATTTTAGCAGCCTAGACTTTCTTAAACTAAATACACCAGGCTTATTTTTATATAAACTATGTATGTAAAGCATATAAAAAGTAAAGCATCTTACATTGCTTCTGGGTTCATTATGCAGACAGCTCCTGGGCACTGGCATTTGTTAATGTCATCATAAGCTATTCCCATACTAAGACTCAGTAATTGAGCTATAATAACTGCAAGTGATTCCAGACTTATGGTTCTGGGATGCTGGAAAAAAACACATACATATACACATTCACATTTCAGAAGATAATTCTTTACCTAGAAAACAATGTAATTATTAAAAATAGTCTATAAAATTGAATAGAGTAATCTAATATGTTAACCCCAAATGTGCCATCTATATTGGTAACATGTTACAGGTACAATTATTAGTATAAGAAAAATATTGCATCAATAATTAATTATAATAGCAATAGTTATGGTCATATTTGTATTAACAAAAGAAAATCTTTAGATATACACACAGTGCCAAATTACTAACAGGTTATGTTCACTTATAATTTAATTATTTGGGGATCATATTTTAGGTGAATCTTCTGTATGTTTAAAAAAAATCATAAATTAATCCATTGAATTAGGGTAAATAATGACTGAAAATAAGAATGCTGACTTAACAAGTACTTAAACTTTATTTTCAAAACTAAAATATTTTTATTATTTTTGTTTTTGCAAATGTATGATGCTTATTATAGCACATTTTGACCATACTAAAATGTATGAAATTTAAGAAAAATCCAAAAATCACACTATCCCTTCAGATATATCTAATAGCATTCTGTTGAATATACTTGAAGATTGGTTTCTAGGAATAGATTTTGGTATCTTCTATTTGTCTCTCTAAATTAACTTTCCAGCATTTTTCACATTGCCCTCTAGCCCAGTAGGTGACTCCAATGAATTATGTTAAAGGGTTCCTTTTACCTTGATTTGGTCTAAAGAGGGGAACAGGCTGAAGAGCAAGGTATTTATTACCATCATTGCCAGGATGCCTATATCAGTCAGAATCCTTCAGTGAAGACCTCTACCTTCCATCTGTGACCTTAGTAAAATGGCATTGTCCTTTCCTTCAAGTCTGGGTGACAGTTAAATTTTCATGTTCCTAGCCCTAAAGTACTACAAAGTTCCTTCATCTTGCATTACACATTGACAGATATTCCTTTTTATTAAATTACCACAGTTGAACATACCACCCATTTTTAGACAGAGAGAAAAGAGGAGGGTAAGGAATAATGGAGAAGAAATCGAAGGATTCTGCTACATTTCAAGAATTTAAATAATAGGAAATTATAAAAATAATATTATATGATTACTGTAGTTATTTATAGATTTTCTTGTTACCAGGATATTGTAGAAATTGTAGAAAGGATCTAGCAATTATTCAATGTATCTTTACAACATTTCTTATTCAGTATCTATTCTGTTCCCTGTTATCTTTCATAGCTCCATAAGGTGAAAAAATGATCCACAAATTTCACTTTAGTTATGTGTGTAAAAGCAATATCTTCTCCCCTCCCCATGCAACTGCAACTCTATTCTCTATCTTCTTACTGCATGTATTTTCTCTATCTCTATCTGCATATATTTTAACCTTTCCTTTCATTGTATGATAGGATCAAATACATGGTTTAGTTTTGGGGATGACCTTTCTTCACACTCTTGTTATGACAATCTCAAAATACCACAGATTTAGGTGAGTTAAATAACAAATTTATCTTCTCATAGTTCTAAAGATTAGAAGTCCAAGATCAAAGCACCAGCAAGGTTAGTTTCTGGTGAGGTTTCTTCCATGGCTGTCCTTTTGCATGTCTTTTCCTCTGTGTACGTAGACATGGGTATCTCTGATGTCACTTCCTCTTTTTATAAGAACACCAGTTCCAGCAAATTACGGATTCATTCTTATGATCTCCTTTAATCTTAAATTGTCTCTGTAAAGGATAGCTCTCCTAATATAGTCACATGGGGGTTAGGGCTTCAATATGAAATTTAGGGGAACAGAATTTAGTCCATAACAGAACAGTCTGAAAAACTTGAAAAAGGTATGAAATGGAGTACAAACATTTCCTATAAAATATTGTTATGATTACTTCTGTTTTGAAAATAAAGTAATAGAAGGAAAATTACATTTAACAATGGATTTTTAAAAAATATTTTAGGAAAAAACTTACAACTAAGCAGACAAGTTTCTTTCTGCAAATAATACCTGCTTAGGACAATTGTAAAATTATAACAACAATGGCTGACAGCCATTAAGGCTTCTCATGTGCAAGTCACTAGAATGAAAAAATTCGCAATAGGTATTGAGACTTCCTTTATTGTGAAATGTGTGATTATTTTCTATAAATGTGCCTGCCACTTATGCTTTGTAAAAACTTCTAGTCTCTACCTGTAGGAATCAAGATTCTATATATGCCTTTTAGAAAAAGCTTGCTAATATTTTTCAAATCTTCTAAATTTTTCTCTGAAAAATTACTCATTCAAGTACAATTTACTTGAGCCAGGGGCTCTTTCAATGTTTATTTTGTATATTTTATAGGTATTTAGTTAGGTATACATGATTTCAGGTTTATTATATAAAGTTGGTAAAATTTTGTTTATCCTAAATAATGAATCACCTAAAATTTATATCTATTTCACTTAGAGAACATGTTCATATTAATACTGATACATTAATTTTTTGGCTTGAAATTCTGTATGTTTATACTCTTCAGGGTTAAATTTTCTGGCATTATATATAGGTTTGGAACATAAAAGAGAATAGAATCTGATCATTTTTAATAGTTGAAATTTAAATATTTTTAATCTCTTTTGTTTATTGCCTTTTCAAAATTAATAACAATATTTTATTTTGTGTAATGGTTTCATGCTGAAAAAATTTGTTCATGGNCCTTGAAATTTTATGTAGATATACACATATGTATATATAGAATATTTCTTTATATGTACATATATATTCATATATAATTATACATATTACATGTACATATGCTTATACATGCATATTTATGAAGAATGTATGTGTCATAGACCTGCATAATTACTGTACTGTTCAAGGTACAGAATGTTTTTATTACTCAGGAAGTTCTCCCCAGCAAGTTTCCCAGCATTACCTCTCTACCAAATGTAACTTCTATTCTGACTTTTGTTGGGAGCCATTCTGAACTCACGAGTTGAGAAAACTCCTTTTGAGGTTAAGGCAGGTTTGCAAGGGCTCCTGCTATCAGATGATGACTGATATGTACCCCTACTTAATTGCTTCTGCTTGAGCACTAACCCCCCCTCCCCGAGGCATCTTGTTGATTGGTATCAGGAATGACTTATTCTGGCCCTGATATGCTGATTGCACCTTGTTAAGAACTTATTGTAGGAACTTCTTCTTTTGTAGTTATGGGAGCAGGCATTGTGTTTCCTGAGGATCCTGTTTTTCTTAGACTTCCCCTTAAGCAAACAGGCTATTGACCCCTGCTCACAAAGAACTAACTTTTGCCTTTGCTATGCTAAAAACATTGTCTTGTATTTGAATGCTAAAAATACCTTCCTTCCCCAGATGATAAGCATCTAAATCACCTACATCAATCACTATTGATAAACGTTATGCATGAGTCTTCTATAAATCTATGTTCTGGTAAATTTTTACATATCAAAGAAATTTGTCATCAAAAATCATTGTCTAAGGCAAATGCCACTTCCGTACTGTTCCCCACACACCTAACCATAAATAAAGCTGAGTCTCAGTCAGTGCAGAGATGCCTGCCTGATGATCAGAAAGAATCTCGGGGCTCTCTCACTCCCTCACCAACACCGTCCATCCTTCAGGGACCCCTGGACCAGCTGGAGTGGGATTTTGGCAAACTTTTAATAATTTGGCTTATTTTTAAGCTACACTTTAGCTTCACAAAAATAGCATCATGAAGTAAATATCCTTTTGTTTCTGGCTTCTTTTTCTCAACCTAGTTTTGAGATACATCAATATTTCCATCAATATTGAATAGAGCAGCAGTTTTTTTTTCATTGCTTACATTATATGAGTAGACCACATGTTTATCCATTTCATGGATAAGAGGACTTAGTACTGTAATAAATTCAACCTCCCTCAAATTGACGTAAAGATTCAATTCAAATACCAATAGAAATCCAATAATTTGTTGAAATTGACAAGCTGATTTTAAAACAGAAATGCAGAGAACTTAATGTTGCTAAGTTAGCCTGAAGAAGTAGTTGTAGGGTTTTTACTACAATTGTTGATTATACATTATAAAACTATAGTTATTAAGACAATATGGTATTTGTGGAAAGACAGACCAATGATCATTTTTAAAAATCCAGAAGAGACTAGGAATATGATGATCTGATTTTTATAACAAAAGTGCCACTCTAATTCTGTAAGAAAAATAGCTCTTTAGTGAGTGATTGCTTATTTACTGTGAATAATCCTGACCCCTAATTCACACCAAATTATTTTAATGAGGTTTATATAGATCTATAACTGAAAGTTAACAACACGTTTGTATTAGAAAATATAATGATTAGCTTCAAGGCCTTAGGGTGGACAAAACTTTCTTGAAGGTGTTCCTTTTTCTATCTTAAGTGCTGAGAGTTATTCTCTCTCTTTTTTTGCCATAAATGGGTTCTAACTTTACAAATATTTTCTCTGCACCTATTATTTCTTTTAGTATGGTAAATACTAAAATGATTTTCAAATGTATAATTTACCTTGCCTTCCAGGAATAAATCCTACTTGGGTCACATTGTGTTATTCTTCTGATAGATTACAGAATTCTATCTTTGCTAACATATAGTTGGCATAAATCTCAATTCTTACAAAAAACTAAGAAACAGCCTCTCCTTTCTATTCTCTAAAAGAATATGTTATACATTGGTACTAAAACTTTTGGAGATATCACATCCTCAAGAGGCAATCTGAGTTTCTGGTGTTGGCTGAATTTTTAGTATTATTTAAGATCCAATTATTCCACGAGGCCCTGGGTGGCTCAGTGGGTTAAGCATACAACTTCTGCTCAGGTTATCTCACAGTTGGGGATTTGGAACTGCACATTGCTTCAGATCCTCTGCCAACCTCTTTCTCTGCCCTTCTCCTGCTTGCACAAGTGCATGTACAGCGCTCTCTCTTTCAAAAATAAATAAATATTTTAAAAGATTCAGTTATTCCAATAAAACAATGATTATTCAGATTTTCTTTCCTATTATTTTGATAGATTTTATTATTCATGAAATTTATTAATTTCGTCCAAATTTACTGTCATACATAAATGGAAGATACACTTTGTTTTATTTTTAATATTTTATTTTTAATATTTAAATCTGTGGTGATGGTGTCCCTTTTTCTCAATGAATGTTTTGATAACTTTCTTGCTTTTTTTTAAAGTAGGATACAGTTTTGATTGCAATTTATCAATTTTATTTATCTTTACAAACAGATGACTTTGGGTTCTGGTGATTTTCTCTATGATATACATGTTTTGTATTTTTCACTGGTAGCAATATTATTTTTTTATTACTTCCTAGGTTCTAGAGTTTAACTTGCATCTACATGTTTTTTTGAAATTGGACTTAGATCATCTATATTTAAACTTTATTTTAATCTGTATAATTAAAGCTACAGTTTTCTCAGTTCTGTTTTTTTCTGGCATCCCAGATATTTAAGTATGCTGTATTTTAATATCATTTAGTTCAAAATGAGTTCTGATTTCTCATTTTTATTTGCAAACTTTTGGAGATTTTAAGTGATTTTTCTATTATTTAGTTCTAATTAAAATCCACAATGTTCAGAAAATATTCTCTGTAGACAGCAACATGCAGAAGAATGAAACTAAACCACTTTATTACACCATACACAAAAATAAACTCAAAATAGATGAAAGACCTAAATGTGAGACAGGAAACCATCAAACCTAGAGGAGAAAACAGGCAACAACCTCTTTGACCTCAAACGTAGCAATTGCGTGCTCAACACATCTCCAAAGGCAAAGGAATTAAAAACAAAAATGAACTCATCAAGATAAAAATCTTCTGCACTGCAAAGGAAATAATCAACAAAACTAAAGATAGCTGATAAAATGGGAAAAGATATTTGCAAATGACATATCAGATAAAGAGTCAGCATCCCAAATCAGTAAAGAACTTACCAAATTCCATACCCAAAACCAAAATAATCCAGTGAAGAAATGGGCAGAAGACATGAATAGGCACTTTTCCAAAGGAGACATCCAGATGGCCAACAGACACATGAAAAGATGCTCAATGTCACTCGTCATCAGGAAAATACAAATCAAAACCACACTGAGATACCACTTAACACTAGTCACAGTGGCTAAAATTAACAACTCAGGAAACAACAGACACTGGTGTGTATGTGCAGAAATGAGAACCCTCTTGCACTGTTGGTAGGAAAGCAAAGTGGTGTAGTCACTCTGGAAAACAGTGTGGAGGTTCTTCAAAAAATTAAAAATAGTACTACCCTACAAACCAGCAATAGCACTACTAAGAATTTATTTAAAGGATATAGGAGTGCTGATTCATAGAGCCACATGTACCCCAATGTTTATAGTGGCACTTTCAACAATACGGAAATTATGGAAAGAGCCTGAATATCCATCAACTGATGAATGGATAAGGAAGATGTGGTTTATATATACAATGGAATACTACTTGGAAATCAGAAAGAATGAAATCCTGCCATTTGCAGCAATGTGGATGGAACCTGAGGATATTATGCTAAGTGAAATAAGTCAGTCAAAGAAAGACAGATATCATATGTTTTCACTCATATGTGGAACTTGAGAAACTTAACAGAAGACCATAGGAGAAGGGAAAGGGAAGAAAATAGTTACAGAGAGGGAGGGAGGCAAACCATAAGAGACTTTTAAATACAGAGAACAAAATGAGGGTTGATGGGGAGGTGGGGGAGAGGGGAAAATGGGTGATGGGCATTGAGGATGGCACTTGTTGGGATGAGCACTGGGTGTTATATGTAACCAATGAACTATGGGAATATACCTTCAAAACCAAGAGCACACTATATACACTGTATGTTAGCCAATTATCTTAAATAAAAAGAAAGAAAATATTCCCTGTAAGATTTCCATCATCTTATATTGATACTACTATACTTTGATGTTAAATTCATCAAAGTGTATACATTAAATATGTACAATTTTTATATTAAATATACTTTGATAGAGTTAGAAATAAAATAATATTCTGCTCCCTTTTGGTCTATGGCTTTTAAATATATTTCAACAAAATGGAAAATAGGGCATTGTTGAGTTAGATTTTTCTTCATTCACAAATATTATGGATTTTTTTCTTTTATTCTGTCACATTTGCTTTATACATTCTGTGAGGTTTTTTGTTTTTTTATTTTATTTTTCACAGAGAGAGAGAGAGCAAGTGGGCGCAAGGGTAAGCTGGTGAGGGGCAAAGAGAGAGGGAGACACAGAATCCGAAGAAGACTCCAGGCTCCGAGCTGTCAGCACAGCTGACACAAACCGTGAGATCATGACCTATCTATCTATCTATCTGTCATCTGTTATCATCATCATTATCATCATGTCTATCATGTATCTATCTTTTAATGTTTAAGTATATATTTTTTATATGTATGTAGTAGCCATTATATTAATTTGGGCTCTTCAGAGAAAAAGTACCAATAACATAGAGAGAGAGGGGGAGAGCGAGATATATTATAAGGAATTGGCTCACATGATTATGGAAGCTGTTGAGTCCCAAACCTGCAGAATGGGCCAGCAGCCTGAGGACCCAGGAGACCCAATGATGCAGTTTCAGCTTGGGGGCCAGGAGGCTGAACACCATAGTGCAGATGAAATCTTCAGGCAGTCTGCTGAAGAATTCCTTCTTGCTTGAGAAGGATGATCTTTTTGTTCTATTTGGGCCTTCAACTGATTGTTGTGAGGCCCACCCACATTATGGAGGACAATGTGTTTTGCTCAATTTTTACCATTTTAAATATTAATCTCATCAAAACGTTCCAATTTGACATGTAATTAATCATCACTCTAACTTTACATGCTCAGGCTCAAAATAAAACTCTTTCTACCCTTCCACCTCCCCTATGCCTCCTCGTCCCTCTTTGTCTCCCTAGTTTTTCAAGACAAATCTGAAGAATAATCATTTATATTTCTATCATAAATATTATGTATTCAATAAGTTGGTAAGTCTTTTATGTTCTATTTTCATATTATATAGTGGACAAAATCTACTCACACATCTAAGAATATAACACCAGTTTATACCATTTACCTGCAACTGTCTCTGTCCAGTCTCCTTATTTGGGATCCTTCCTGTTCAACAATTAGTTTTCCATAAGGCTAATAGAAAAATATTTCTGGTTGGGTTAAAAACTTCCAGTGCCTTTTAATTGTGAAGAGAATGAAATACAAAACCATTTACCAAGGTCTGTAAGACCTTATGTAATTAGACTCTTGCTGACTTCAGTAAAAATACTATTTTAACAGTCATCTTGTTCATGACATTCATTTCCATCTGAAAGCCTTTGAATTTAATTGTCTTTCTGGTGGGCTCTGACTTGTTAGACCTTGCCATAACTGCTATAGTGTCTATGATAATCTAGAGCAAACATAATACCTAATAGTGAAATACTGAGAGCTTTTTTTCCTGAAATCAAGAATGATACAAGAATGTCTACTATCAGTTCAATTAACATTGTTCAGTTCAACTATTTTAATGGAAAATTATTCTTAAGATCCTCATAAATTCAATAGGAAAATAAATTAAATAAAATGCATATGTATTAGAGAGGGAAAAAAGAATCATATTGTTCTTATTCACATATGACAAAAAAAATCTTATATTTGAATGAAATTTTTAGGTACTAATTATGTCTTTAAAGTACTTTTATGTATTTTAAGAATACACTCTTTTTATTCAGCGTAATTTTTCCCACTATGAAACTTCTTTTTTATTACGTGAGTTTCTTTTTTTGGAAACAAAACCATTTTCCTTTGTATTTGATATTTTCATTTCATGGCCAGTGTGTATTTCTTATCTATTCTATTTTGACTTTTTATGTGTCCTTTTCATCTGACAACCCAGTTTTCCTCTCTGCTGCCAGATGGTCCAGCATAAGGGATCATGGGGAGACTCCAGAAGGAATTTCCTGGCATAAGGATTTTGTTGATCCAATAGTGGCTATAAAGTGGTGAAATTTATTTTCATCTTTCCTTCAAAAGTTTTTTTATGGTTTTTTAATTGTTATCTACATTACTCTTAATAACTAGATATCGGCACTTCTACTTCAATAATTCACTTCTCTTAACTTTTCTTTTACCTTCCCTATAATATTTCTGATGTCTTCTGGGAGAGGTTCTGATTCTGACTTAGCCTAATATCTTATACAATTTATTATAATTATTATATTGTTTATACTTAATATTTCCAACTAGCCCTTTTCTATGATACCTTATAGTTTATCTGAAGTTTCTATAACTACTAATAGTTCTGCTTCAGGTGGTAGGTATTGCATGCTGTGTTTTCTTCTGAGGAAGTTTGATACTCAGGATCTGCATAGTCTATGATTGAGGTCAACAGATAATGTGTCTGGTAATATATAATGTATGGAAATGTTGAGACAAGAACTAGCTTGTATCAGTCCTTATGAATGAGTAAGTTTGTGAGTGAAAAGTGGATGGATCCCAGGAAAAAAAGTTGCAAGACATAAAACATCTCCTTCTAGGGGCACCTGGGTGCCTCAGTTGGTTAAGCGACTGACTTTGGCTCAGGTCATGATCTCACGGTTCATGAGTTTGAGCCCCATGTTGGGTTCTGTGTGGACAGCTCAGAACCTCGAGCCTGCTTTGGATTCTGTGTCTCCCTCTCTCTCTGCCTCTTCCTCTCTCTCTCTCTCTGTCAAAAATAAATAAATATTTAAAAATATTTTTTAAGATACATATTCTTCTAACTATTATTACTTGCTTCTATTCATACAAAAATCACCTGGGTTGTGGATTCATCTAAAAACTTTTAGGAAAGAACAGCATTGGAGGGATATGGATCTTAGATTTTATTCCACAGCTCAGGGAGATTAGGTAGGGAGGGTTATAGGTGTTTAAAATAAGAAGAGAGAGGAGCTAAGACAGAAGAGAAATAGGAGAACTCCAGGCTTGCTCCCTTGAACACAGCTAGATAAATACCAAATCATTCTCAAAACCTAAGAAATCAATATGAGGATTGATGGAACTAATTACACAACTAGAGGGAGAGAAGGGGCCACATCATGGAAGGTAGAACGTGCAGAGATGTAATTTGGAGGAGAAATGGATCATGGCTGCTGTAGAGGGGAGGGGACCCTGGCCACAGCGGGAGGCAAGACATAGAAAGGAGCACACAGGGGAACACACAAGGAAAATACTTCCCCAAAGACATTAACTGGGAAAATGAGAGGAGCTGATTTTCATGAGTTCTTACAACCAACAGGGCTCAAAGATTGGAATTTTAGAGGTCCACAGTATGGCTTGTGTAGAACCCAGTGGGTGTTGCATTGTTACTATGGAGAAGAGCAGATAGCTCGGTAGTAGACAAAACAATCTGAGGATCCCTTGGGATGCACTGGGAGAGATAGTTCCCCTTCTTGGAGTGCATCTGGGAGAGGTGGCATTTCACCAGGGATGAAAGAGCTGGTGGGCACCATTACCCTTCCCTGCCATTCAACATAGGTGCAGAGATACCTGATGAGGGCAGCTAACCTGGACACTGGTTCTTTGCTGTGCTTTACTCCCAAATTCACCCCCTTGTGCTTTGCTGTGACTGGCAGTCTGGAACAAACCTGCATCAGTAACCACACAGTGAGATACTCCAACAGAGGAATACTGTGAGCCCTGCCATGCCAGGTCCCTAAACCTGGGAGTTTAAAAATTCAGCCTTCTTGGGGCACCTGGGTGGCTTAGTCGGTTAAGCAACCGACTTTCACTTAGGTCATGATCTCGTGGTTCGTGGGTTCGAGCCCCGCATCGGGCTCTGTGCTGACTGCCAGCTCGGAGCCCGGAGCCTGTTTCAGAGTCTGTGATTCCCTCTCTCTCTGACCCTCCCCTGCTCACGCTGTCTCTCTCTCTCTACTAGAAATAAAAACATTAAAAAAAAAAATTCAGCCTTCTTGTCTGAAATAGAACACAGGTGCACTGCACTGCTGGATGGGCAGATGTCCAGGTGAAGGCAGGGATCTCAATTCCTGGTACACACAAGGGGAGCTTGTTTGCTTTTCTGGGAAGGCTTACCAGACAGTAGCAGGCATGAACTCACCTCTCCAGATTGAGGAAAGTGGCTGGTGCCATTTCTTTCCACTGCCCCTCAGCATAAACTAACTTCAATAAGCAGCACAGTGTCAAAAGTGACTTCTTAAACTGCTTATATCAAGCCTCAGCCCCTGCATTCTGAAGGTGCTGCTTTTCTAGAGCAGATGTGCCTGAGAATTAGAGTAGCTCACCCTTTCCCTAAGAGATTAGCACAAACTCTCAGAATATACTCTATATACTGACCACGGAGCTCTGCAAAGCTTCAATTCTAGTGGAACTAGCATTAGGTCTCTTTTAACAAGAAGACAAGAGCACACCTAGTTAAAACACACCACATTCAAGACAAGGTCCAAACACTCTCCTCTGCACACAAGGAAAAACTCTTCAGAAGACTGATTTGAGGGAAAGAGCAGCCAAAACACAGCAGCAGAGTGGACACAGCATTCACCAGAGACACACCCTGAAGTGGCAGGTCATGTACAGTATATGCCCTCTTCTTTATAAAGCCATTACTCTCAGGAGCAGAAAATATAATAGGATTTCCTAACACACGGAAGACAGAGACCTAGGCAAAATCCAAGATGGAGGAATTCATCCCAAAATAAAACAAGAAAAGGTCATGGCCAAGGATCTATTGAAAGATAAGTAATATGCATGATAAAGAATTTGAAACAACAACCATAAGGATACTAGCTAGGTTTGGGAAAAGCCTCCACAGAGTCCCTTACTGCGTAAGTAAAAGACCTAAAACCTAGTCAGACCTAAATAAAAAATGCTATAACTGAAATGTGAAAATGACTTATTGTAATTACTACAAGGATAGAAGAAGCAAAGAAGTGAATAAGTCACACAGAAGATAAAATTTTGGGGACAAATGGAGCTGAAAAGAAGAGGGAAAGAAAAATATGCATCATGAATATAGACTTAGGAACCTCAGTGACTCCATAAAGTATAATAACATTTACATCACAGGAGTCTAGAAGAAGAGAGGGAAATGAGGCAGAAGGTTTATTTGAACAAAGTATAGCTGAAAATTTCTCTAATCTAGGGAAGGAAACAGAAATCCAAATCCAGAAGGCAGAGAGAACTCCCATCAAAATCAACAAAAGCAGGCCAACACCAAGATATATTGCAGTTAAATTTGCAAAATGTAGAGATAAAGGAAAAAAATCCTAAAAGCAAAAATACAGAAGTCCTTAACTTACAAAAGAATATAAATAAGGTTAGCAGCAGATCACTCCACAGAAATGTGGCAGACAAGAAAGGAGTTACATGATATATTCAATGTGCTGAATGGTAAAAATCTGCACCCAAGAATATTTTACCCAGAAAAGCTAATACTCAGAATAAAAGGAGAGATTAAGAATTTCTCATACAAAAACTAAACAGATTCATGACCACTAAACTTGCCCTGCAAAAAAGACTCTGGGAAAGAAAGACAAAGAACACCAAGCACTAGAAAGAAACAGAAAATCTACAGAAACAATTACCTTACTGGTAATACAATGAAATTAAATTGATATCTATCAATAATCACTCTGAATATAAATTGATTAAATGCTCCAAACAAAAGAAATAGAGTGTCAGAATGGATAAAAAACAAAAACAAAACAGAAAACAAGAGACATCTATATGCTGTCTACAAGAGACTCATTTTAGACCTAACGACATTTGCAGATTGAAAGTGAGGAATGGAGAACGATTTATCATGTTAATGGAATCAAAAGATAGCCAGAGTAGTAATATATCTGTAGTTATATCAGATGAAATAAATTTTTTTTAATTTTTTTTAAATTTATTTCTAGGAGAGAAAGACAGCGTGAGCAGGGGAGGGACAGAGAGAGAGGGAGTCACAGACTGAAACAGGCTCCAGGCTCTGAGCTGGCAGTCAGCACAGAGCCCGACGCGGGGCTCGAACCCACGAACCGCGAGATCATGACCTAAGCAAAAGTCGGACGCTTAACCGACTAAGCCACCCAGGCGCCCCCAGATGAAATAGATTTTAAGCCAAACTTGTAATAAAAGATGAATAAGGGCACTCTATCATAACAAAGGGGTCTATCCAACAGGATCAATAGTCAATATATATGCCTCTAACTTCCCAACTTGGAAATTCCCAAATATTTAAAACAACTAATAACAAACATAAAGGAACTCATTGATAACAATATAATAGTAGTAGAGGACTTAAGACCTCACATCAATGGACGGATCATCTAAGAGGAAAATCAACATGGAAACAATGAGTTTGAATTATGCAATGGACCAGCAGTACTTAAAAAAATAAAATAGAACATTTCATCCTAAACTAGCAGAATACACATTCTTTTCAAATGCACATGGAACGTTTTCCAGAAAAGATTGCATACTAGCTCACAAATCAGACCTCAATTGGGGCGCCTGGGTCACTGAGTCGGTTAAGCATCCAACTTCAGCTGAGGTCATGGTCTCACAGTTCGTGGGTTCGAGCCCCACGTCAGTCTCTGTCCTGACAGCTAGCTCAGAGCCTGCAGCCTGTTTCGGATTCTGTGTCTCCCTCTCTCCCTGACACTCCCCAGCTCATGCTGTCTCTCTCAGAAATAAATAAAACATTTATTAAAAAATATAAATCAAACCTCAACAAGTACAAAAAGATTGACATTGTAGCATGTACATTTTCAGACCACAATGTCATTAAGCTTGAAATCAACCACAAGAAAAAAATTGGAAAGACCACAAATACATGGAGGTTAAAGAACATCCTACTAAATAATGAATGGGACAACCAAGAAATCAAAGTAGAAATTAAAAAATACATGGAAACAAATAAAAATAAAAACATTGTGGTCCAAAACCTTTGGAATGCAGCAAAAGCAATCCTGAGATGGAAGTATAGAGCAATACATGTCTACTCAAGAAACAAAAAACATCTCAAAAACACAACCTAACTTTATACCTAAAAGGGCTAGGTAAAGAACAATAAATAAACCCTAAAACCAGCAGAAGAGAAATAATAAAGTTTAGATTATATGTAAACAAATAAACAACAACAACAACAACAAACCAGTAGAACAAATCAGTGAAACCAAGAGCTGATTCTATGAAAGAATTAATAAAATTGATAACCCCCTAGCCAGACTTTTCAAAAAGAAAAGACAAAGGACTCAAATAAATAAAATCATGAATAAGAAAGGAGAGATCTTACACAACATTACAGAAATACAAGCAATGGTAAGAGAACATTATGAACATTTATACGTGAAAAAAATTGGGCAATCTGGAAGAAATGGATAAATTCCTAGAAACATATAAACTATCAAAATGGAAACAAGAATAAATAGAAAACTTGAACAGACTCATAACCAGCAAAGAAATTGATTCAGTAATCAAAAATTTCCCAACAAATGTCCAGGGACAAATGACTTCTCACGGGAATTCTACCAAACATTTAAAGATGAGTTAATCTTTAAGTTAAAAGTACCCATTCTTCTCAAACTGTCCTTAAAAAGTACAAATGGAAAGTAAATTTACAACCTCATTCTATAAGGCCAGTATTACCTTGATTCCAAAACCAAAGACCTCACTAAAAGAGAGAATTACAGGCCTCTATCTCTCCTAAATGGATGCAAAAATTCTCAGTAAAGTAATAGCAAACTGAATAGAACAGTGCATTAAAAGAATCATTCAAGTGGAATTTATTACTTGGCTGCAAGTGTTGTTCATATTCACAAATCAATGTAATGCACCACATTAATAAAGGAAAAGATACGAACTATATGTTCCTCTCAATAGATACAGTAAAAGCATTTGACAAAATACACCATCCATTCTTCATTAAAAAAAAACCCTCAAAAAATAGGGATAGAGGGAACATACTTAAACATCATAAAGGCCATATATGGAAAAATCATAGCTAATATCATCCTCAATGGGAAAAAACGGAGACCTTTTCCTCTGTGGTCAGGAACAAGACAGGGATGTTCACTCTTACCATTGTTATTTACACAGTGCTGAAAGTACCAGCTACAGCAGTGAGGCAACAAAAAGATATAAAAATCATCCAATTGACAAGAAAGAAGTTAAACTTTCACTATTCACAGACAATATGATATTCTAGGTAGAAAACCCAAAAGACTTCAGCAAAATATTGCTAGAACTAATACAGCAAAATTCAGCAAAGTTGTTATATAAAATCAACATACAGAAATCTCTGTTGCATTTCTGTACACCAATAATGAAGCAACAGTAGAGAAATCAAGGAATCAATCTCATTTACAATTGCACCCAAAACAATAAGATACCTAGGAATAAACCTAACCAAAGAGGCAAAAGATTTATACTCTGAAAACTATAGAACATTTATGAAAGAAGTTGAAAGGACACAAAGAAATGGAAAAACATTCCATGCTTATGGATTGAGAGAACAACTATTGTTAAAATGTTTATAGTGCCCAAAGCAATCTACACATTTAATGCAATCCCTATCAAAATATCACCAGCATGTTTCTCACAGAGCTAGAACAAACAAGCTTAAAATTTCTATGGAACCACAAACGACCCTGAATACCAAAGCAATTTTGAAAAAGAAAAGCAAACTTGGAGACATCAGTATTCTGGACTTCCGGTAATATTACTAAGCTGTAGTTATCAAGACAGCATGGTACTGGCACACACATACACACACACACACACACCAGACATACAGATCAATGAAACAGAATAGAAAACCCAGAAATGGACCCGTAACTATATGCTCAACTCATCTTCAACAAAGCAAAAAAGATTATCCAATGGAAAAAAGTCAGTCTCTTCGACAAATGATGCTAGGAAAACTGAACAGCAACATGCAAAAAGAATGAAACTAAACCACTTTCTCACATACACAAAAATAAATTCAAAATGGATGAAAGGCCTAAATGTGAGACAGGAACCATCAAAATCCTAGAGTAGAAGATAGGCAGCAACCTCTTTGACCTTGGCCATAGCAACTTCCTACCAGATAGGTCTCTGGAAGCAAGCGAAACAAAGGCAAAAATGAACTATTGGGACTTGAGATATAAAGCTTCATACAGTGAAAGAAACAATCAACAAAACTAAAACTCTACCTTTGGACTGGGAGAAGATATTTGCAAACAACATTATCTGATAAAGGGTTGGTACCACAAACCTATAAACAACTTATCAAACCAAGCAAACACAAAACACAAAACAATCTAGTTAAGAAATGAGTAGAACACATGAATAGACATTTTTCCAAAGAAGACATCCAGATGACTAACAGACACCTGAAAAGATGCTCAGCATACCCATAATCAGGGAAATACAAATCAAAACCATAATGAGATACCACTGCACACCTGCCAGAATGGCTAAAACTAACACCACAGGAAAAACAGATGCTGATGAGAATATGGAGAAAAAGCAGCACTCTCACACTGTTGGTGGGAATGCAAACTGGTGCAACTACTCTGGAAAACAGTATGGAGTTTCCTCAAAAAGTTAAAAATACAACTACCCTATGATTCAGCAATGGCATCACAGGTGTTTACTCAAAGGATATAAAAATACTGATTTGAAGAGGCAAATGCAACCTGATATTTATAGTAGCATTATCAGCAATCACCAATAATGGAAATTGCTCAAATTGTCCATTGACTGATGACTGGATAAAGAATAGGTAGTGTATATATAATGGAATATTAACCATAAAAAAGAATGAAATCTTGCTGTCTGCAACAATGTAAATACAGCTAGAGTATATTAGGCCAAGTGTAATAATTCAGTCAGAGAAAGAGAAATACCATATGATTTCACTCATATATAGAATTTAAGAAATGAAACAAACCAACATGGGGGAAAAATTAAAAGAAAGGCCAACCAAGCAACAGACTTAATTAAAGACAACAAACACAGGGTTGATGGAGGGGAGGTTAGTCGGGAAATAGGCTAAATGGGAGAAATGGTGATGGGTATTAAGGAGGGCACTATTTGTAATGAACAAGGGGTATTATACATAAGTGATGAATCACTAAATTCTACTCCTGAAACTAATATTACACTACGTGTTAACTAACTGGAATTTAAATTAAAACTTGAAAAATATAAAAATAAAAAATAGACATAAAAGGACAGGACCTCAATTGTTTTAAAGTAAAAAATAAACCTAAGAAGACAGAACCTCGATTGTTTTTCTGCAACATATCACTCCTGCACACATTGGCTGCTAATGATTTTTCCAGAAAATGATCAAGCAATGATTATCCCAACAAAGTGTAGAGAATAAGAAAGAAGAATACTGAAAAAACTCTTCTTTGATTGCTTCTCTTACTACAGACACCACTGCCCTCTCGCCCATGAGCCACATATTTTCTAGTAAATGTGGCATTTCCCTCCACTTGGTAGCTAACCTGCTTTAAAAGAGATTGAGTTATGTTCGACTCTTTGTTAATCGTTTAAGGTCTTGCTCCATGTGAGGGTCTTATGATTTTCAGTTTTGAAAGTGACTAGGTAAATCAGTCTAATTCAAGCTTTTGAGATTAGGTAATGATGTACCATAAATATATGCTACCTTTTCAAACTATGATTTATGAATTTTAAAGATGAATTTTGTGTTGCCATTTGATTGATTCATTTCTTTATATCTTTACTTGTGTTTTGAAAATTAATTTAAAATATTCTTTACAGTTTTGTTTATATTCTAGTTAGTTAAAATATAGTGTAATATTAGTTTCAGGTGAACAATTTAGTGAATCAATGCTTACACACAACACCCAGTGCTCATCACAACAGGTGCAGTCCTTAATGCTCAGAAGGCCAGTTCTTTATGTCAGAATAATCACAGCATTAGGACATAGAGGTAAAACCCACCCATTTTAAGTATACCAAGATTTTCTACTTAAATAATGCCAATTAGGACATTTAATTCTGTTATTCTTCAGTTATGCCCCATGAAGCATTTTAAGGCAATTGAAAAATAGTTTCAAAAGTTTAATTTTAAGCTGGTTCATAATTTTGTTATATTTGAAAACAGTCAAAACCTACCCTTGAAATTAAAATCAATAAATGACTAGATATTGAACACATGAAAAATCCATGAGCCTTTTATATCACTGCTTTAACTAAAAACTCACAGGAAGAAAATTATAAAAATTTTATATTCATTAAGTTTAATAAGAACTTCTTACAGTTCAAACATTTGTAATAGCAGCGAGGACAAAGATCTTTTAAATCATTTTGCAAATGTTAATATAGATAGGAATGATAAAATAAGCAATATTTAACTATATTTTAATCTAAACATCATTCTACTTATACATCTTAGCCAAAGAAATTAAGCCATACTGTACCAGAGCAACACCTCCTCCATACTGGCTATCACACATCTTCCCTTGAAAGACAGCACCAACATAATTTGATTTTTCTCTGTAACTTAAGTTTTAAAAAAGATCATAATCATATAATTTTGTAAAATTCAGCACAACTACTATTGAGTTTACCAAATAAGTTTTTGTCTTGCAGAGTTATATTATAAATGTATAAACATTTCCACCTAACATAGGGTAATAAAGCTTGGAAGTGATTAAATGTGTCTGCTTTTTAAAAAATAAAATACATTTAAAAAGCAAATAATAGAATGTTTATTTTCCTATTGAATTTTTAGAAAATAACAAAGATTCTTTTTATGTATTGCTTTTTAAAAAATAAAAAATTCCTTGTATATCTAAACAATAAAAATTTTTAAAAATCCCTTACAATTAGAAATCTTAAGCAATACAGATAAATTAAATGGATAGTGTCACCTTAGGGACTGAAGTTTCTCATTAATCAGATAGAATTAGACAACCAGAGTTATGCAAATGGCACATTTGTGGGACAGAAAATAATTTAAATTATTATAATTTTGTAAATATGTATATATTATTTTAATACAGTATAGTAACATATTATATATGTCCTAAATATTTATAGGAGAAAAACAAAGTACTTATTAAAAAGGAGGGTCTTATATTTTTATAAGTGTAGGACAATGTAAATATGGTATGTTAGAGATATTAAAATATACAGTAGTGTTTCCATACCCTTGGGATTTTTTGTTATCTTATGCAAATAAACCATAAAAAGAAGGTCTAATACTACACTCATCATTTGTGTTTCTTCAGATAGATACTGTTAATATTTCAAGTATAGTTAGGGAATTTAATGATATGTTATACACTCTAAGGTAAGAAAGCATATGATAACAATATTGAAGGAGTGAGTTTTAACTACAATCAAATAAATAGAATGATTGGCATCAATAATTCTGTTATAACACCTGTTTTTTGAAAAATAATATTCGCATGATGTTGTATGTTGGGAAAAAAGGCACATTTACCCTAAAGGCCTGTCAACTGACAAAATTAGGTCAAATATGGGTGTGTTTCCTTTGTATAAGATTTAGTAAAGCCAAGATACGCTTACACAAGTAAAAATGCCGTATCATGTGGACGCAAAACAAGATAAGATCTTTTCCACTTTAAAAATCTGTGTAATAATTCATTAGCATCTCCGGTTACTGGGATTTTATTTTCATCTATCCAGAGTTCCAATGAAGAGAGAATTATTGTAATATTAAATGATGTAAAAATCTAAAATAGAAGACATAAAGAAAATACATTCAAATATCATGGTTTAAGTAGATCTGGGGATTTATCTATAAAAATAAATACTACACTGATGACAAATATTAAATGAAAGAACTGCTAAGTATGGATCAGATCTTATAGAGTATATTAGTAAGTAATAAATACTACTTATAAAACAAGTAATAACATTTTGGAATACTTGCACTTAAGCAAGCCCCATGTGAAGTGCTTTATCAGTTTAATAATTACTGGTTACTCCATAGCCTGGAGGACCTGGGTGGCTCAGTTCGTTAAGCATCCGACTTCAGCTTAGGTCATGATCTTGTGGCTCAGGAGTTTAAGCCCTGCGTTGCGCTTTGCTGACAACTTGGAGCCTGGAGCTTGCTTTGGATTATGTGTCTCCCTCTCTCTGTGCCCTTCCCCCTCTCATGCTCTGGTTCTCTTTGTCAAAAGTAAATAAACATAAAAAAATATAAACACCATAACCTAATTAGTTATATATAGAAATTTTTCTTCTTCCTATTGCTTCTCAGAAAATAAACTGAAACGTAAAATAGTTATATTATTTGGCATATTTCACACATCATGTGTGTTCAGGCAGAGCCATAAAATTAAAAGTATCAGAATTGTTTAGGTAACACAAGCAAATGCAGAAGAATTAAAAGCAAAAACTTACAGCATTGGTCAGTCCAATCAACTGGAAGATTTTTTGAGTGACAACAATTGTATCAGAACCCATATGATTGTACTGGAAATATAACAAATTTTCTAAATTATGAATGTATTAGTTGTAAACATTATTTATTATTATAGAAGTAATAAATATATTCAGTGCAAAATACAGAAAATGTTTTTATAATACAAAAGACACTACAAACTCTTCCAAAAATAAAAGTGGAGGGGACATTTCCAAACTTTTATTAGGCCACCATTACCCTAACACCCAAATCAAACACAGTAAGAAAAGAAATATACCAACTAATACTCCTAATGAATACAGATGCAAAAAATCCTTAACCAAATATAGGCAGACTGAATTCAACAGCATATTAAAACAATAATACACTATGATCAGTAGGGATTTATTCCAGGGATGCTAGAATGTTCCAACATTTGCAAATCAGTCAATATGATACATTACATAAACATAATGAAAGACACAAATCATATGTTCAGATGATGAAGGATCATCAGTAGATGCAGAAGAAGGCATTTTGACAAATTTCATCATCTTTTCATAATGAAAGCTCTCACCAAAGTGGAAATGGAGAGAATGTACATCAACATAATAATAACTATATTTGACAAGCCTATAACTAACATTATACTCAACTGGGAAAACCTGAAAAACTTTTAGTCTAAGATCAGGAACAAGACCAGGCAGCCCACTTTCACCACTTTTATTTAACATAGTATCAAAAATCCTACTCAGAAGAATTAGGTAAGAAAAAAAATGTCATCCAAACTGGAAAGGAATATCACTCTTAGGAGATCACATGAAGTTACATATAGAAAACGCTAAAGACTCCACACACACACACACACACACACACACACACACACCCCACACACAGGTTAGAACTAATTTTTAAAATTCAGTGAAGTTGCAGGATAAAAAATCAATATGGAAAAATTTGTTGTTTTTTATATTCTAATAACAAACAATCAGAAAGAAAAGAAAACAATTTCATCTGTATTTGTATTAAATGGAATAAAATGCCTAGAAATAAGTTTAAACAAGGAGGTAAAAGATCTGTACATTGAAAACTATGAGACAATGATGGAAGAAAGACACAAAAATATAAATATATATTGCGTTCATGGTTTAGAAGAATTAGCCTTGTAAAAATGTCCATTCTACCCAAAGCAATATACAGATTCAATGTAATGCCTATAAAATTTCCAATGACATTTTTCAGAGAAATAGAACAGAGAGTCTTGAAATTTGTGTGGACCCACAAAAGATCCTAAATAGCCAAAACAAATTTTAAAAGAACAAAGCCGGAGGCATCATGCTCCCTAATTTCAAAATATAGTACAAAGCTATAGTAATCAAAGCAGTATGATATTGCCATTAAAACAGACACATGGAGTGTCTGGGTGGATCAGCCATCTGACTTCGGCTCAAGTCAGGATCTCATAGCTGGTGAGTTCAAGCCCGATGTCAAGCTCTGTGCTGACAGCTCAGCTTAGAGCCTGGAGCCTGCTTCAGATTCTGTCTCCATCTCTCTCTCTGCACCACCACCCCCAACTCTCATGTACTGTTTATCTTTCCCTCACTCATTCTTTTTTTCTATCAATATAAACATAAAAATTTTTCAAATAAATTAAAATAAAACAGACATATAAATCAATGGAACAGAACAAAAAGCTGAGAAATAAATCCATATCTCATAGTCAGTTAATTATCATAAAGGAACCAAATAATACACAATGTATGAAAACAATCTCTTCAATAAATAACGTTAGGAAAACTGAACAGCACATCCAAGAATAAAACTGTGCCACTACTTACATCATACAAAAACATGTCATAATGAATTAGACTTGAATGTAAGACCTGAAACCATAAAACTCTTAAAAGACAACATGCCAGAATGCTTTTTCATATCAGGGGGTGATGACTTTTTTATTTTAACATCAAAAGTAAAGGCAACAAAAATAAAATTAAGTAAATGGGACTACATAATTCTAAAAAGGTTATGCACAGCAAAAGAAAGCATGAAGAGGGGCGCCTGGGTGGCTTAGTCGGTTAAGCGTCCGACTTTCGCTTAGGTCATGACCTCGCGGTTCGTGGATTCGAGCCCCGCGTCGGGCTCTGTGCTGACTGCCAGCTCGGAGCCTGGAGCCTGGAGCCTGTTTCAGTCTGTGACTCTCTCTCTCCCTGACCCTCCCCTGCTCATGCTGTCTCTCTCTCTCTCCGAGAAATAAATAAAAACATTAAAAAAAATAAAAAAGAAAGCATGAAGAAAAGTCAACCCACCAAATGGAAAAAGATATTCGTAAATCATATCTAAGAATGCATTAATATTCAAAACGTCTAAAGAACTCATATGAGTCAATAACCAAAAAAAAGCAAATAATCCAATTAAAAATGGGCCAGAGGTTATGAATAGACACTTTTCTTAGGAAAATATACAGATGACCAAGAAGCACATGAGAAAGGGCTCAACATCAATAACAATTAGGGAAATCCAAATCAAAACCACAATGAGGTATCACCTCACACCTATTATAATAGTTGTTGTAAGTAAGACAAGAAATAGCAAGTGTTGACAAGAATGTGTAGAAAAGGGAGGCCCTATGGACTGTTGGTGGTAATATAAACAGCCATGGTGGAAACAGTATGGAGTTTCCTCAAAAAATTAAAAATGGAGCTGCCATGTGATCCATCAGTGCCACTTTTGGATTTTTGTCCAAAGAAAATAAAAACACTAACTCAAAGATAGAAATGCACTCCCCAGATTCATTGTAACATTATTTATAATAGCCAAGACATGAAAACAATCTAAGTGTTTATCAACAGATAGAGAAAGAATATATGGTATATGTGTACAATGGAATATCATTCAGGCATAAAAAAAAATTTGCTGTCTGTGACAACATGGATGCAATTTGAAGGCATTTGGTAAATGAAATGAAACAGACAGTGAAAGATAAATACTGAATTATCTCACTTATTTGTGGAATCTAAAAACAAAACAAAACAAAAGCCAAACTCACAGATAGAGAAAAGATTGATGGTTTACAGAGGTGGGGTGTAGAGAGTGGGAGATTAGGTGTAGGAGATCAATAGGTACAAACTTCCAGTTATACCGTAAGTAAGTTCTAAGGATTAATGTACAGCATCATGACTGTAGTTCATTAAACTGCATTGTATATTTGAAAGTTGCTAAAAGAGTAGATCATAAAAATCCTCACTACAAAAAAATTGTAGGTTTATGTGGTGGTCATTTTGCAATATATATTTTGCAAATACCAAATCATTATGTTGTACATCTGAAACTAATATAATGTTACATGGTAATATTATCTCAATTTGAAATAAGACACTACCAACAAGATATGTTTTACTATCAAATAAATAATAATTGAAAGAAAATCTTAGCTTTAAACGATAAGATCTAAGTGGTGCGTGGGTGGGTCAGTCAGTTAAGCAACTGACTTCCACTCATGTCATTATCTTGCAGTTTGTGAATTTGAGCTCTGCATCATGCTCTGTGTTGACAGTTCAGAGCCTGGAGCCTACTTCAAATTCTGGGTCTCTGTCTCACTCTGCCCCTCCCCTTCTCTCTCTCTCTCTCTGTCCCTCTCTCTCTCTCTCCCAAAGATAAAGAAACATTAAATTTTTTTAAACTATGATTTAAATGTGAAGAAAAAAGATTATAGATTAAATGCATGCACTCAAAACAATGCCTTCTGAGACCTCATTTAAAAAATTAAAAGTGTTAAATTATTAAAAACAATTAATAGAAAATTAAATTTTCAAAAGCACAAATGAAAGAAACAAAAACAAATACAAAAATTGATAAGAGAAGAACAGATAAGTGATAAATGATTAAGCAGATTTAAGAAATTTAAGTGATAGACTAGTGAAGCAACTTAATTCACCTTGAAAACTCTAAAATACTCAGATTGGCTACATCAGTTTTTCTTCAAGAGAAAATGGCACTAAGAGCAGGCCGATTGACTTTAAAGTTTGTTTAAGCAGTAGTAGTTAGGGCTTGGGGCACCTGGGTGGCTCAGTCAGTTAAGTGACCAACTTCAGCTCAGGTCATGATTTGCACTCAATGAGTTTGAGCCCCGTGTTGGGCTCTGTGCTGACAGCTCAGAGCCTGGAACCTGCTTTGGATTCTGTCTCCCTCTCTCTCTGCCCCTTCCCTGCTTGTACTCTGTCTCTCTCAAAAATAAATAAACATTAAAAAATTTTTTAAACAAGTAGTTAAGGCTAGAAGAACCTCCAGAATGGTTTTGTGAAAAAAAGATAATCCAAGAATGTTATATATTGAATGATTCCATTTATACAACATTTTGGAAATTAAAAATATAGACATGAAGAACAGAGTAGTTGTTTTCAGAGATCAGGAAAAGGGGGATGAAAGAGAAGTGGGTGTGGCTATGAGAAGGCAACACAACAGATCCTCATACTGATATTATTCTGTATCTTGACTGTGTATGTTTCAGTTCCAAATTTAGAAACTCATTCATGTGCAAATAATAAAGAAGATCAAGAACATAATTTTTGGATAGCAGCTAGGGGCGGAAACATCATCAATGCAATTAAGAGAGTAGTTGTTTAAAGGTGTATTAAAACGAGGATAGGGCAAAATCACAGATTTTTCAGATTTGAATAAAAGAACAAGATGGTTTGAGATACTCAAGAGTAAAACCTTCAGAATAAAAGTTTTTGTTTGGAGTCAATGGATCTATCACAAACAATGGTCTCTATGTATTCTCACAATTGCATATGAGTAAAGAATTATTTCTAATAAAAAGATAATGTGAAAAACATTAAAAACTAGAAAATATGCACTTATGTCAAAGAGAGATAGTGAAGGAGGAACAAATATTCATGAAACAGAAAAAATCAAATTGCAAACATACATACAAATAATGACATTAAAAATGAAAAAATCTCTTAAAGTGTACAGAAATCCAAACCACGGTGAGACAGAACATCACACGTGCTACAGTGACTGCTATCACAAAGACAAGAGATAAGAAATGCTCGGTAGGATATGGTAAAAATGTAAGTGTCCATCAATAGATGAAAGGATAAAGAACTTGTGAGATGTACATACACACACACACACACACACACACACACACACACACACACAGGAATATTATTTGACCATAAAAAGAATGAATTTTTTCCATTTGTGACAACATGGATGGTCCTTGAGGACATTATGCTAAGTGAATTAATAAGTGATTAAGTGAGACACAGAAGAATAGATACCTATGATCTCATATACATCTGAAGTTAAAAAAAATAGCTCATAGATACTGAGAAAAAAAATGGAGATTGTCAGAAGAGGTGTGAGGGATGAGCAAAATGAGTGAAGAGTATCAAAAGGTACAAACAGCCATTTATAAAATAATAAGTTATGTGGATTTTAATGTATAGTATGTATAGCTAATAATACTGTACTGCATATCTGAAAGTTCCTAATAAAATAGATCTTAAAAGTTCACAGCACAGGAAAAAACGGTCTGTAACTTTAAATAGATTTATGGTGGTCATCATTTTGCGATATATACAAATACTGAATCATTATGTCATATACCTTAACTAATACAATGTCATGTGTCAATTATACATAAATTTATAAAATAAAGATAAAAAGAAAACTATTCAAAAGTCTTAAGCAGGAGATTGATACAATATGATTTATGATTTTAAAAGTTAAAAAGGCCATAGCCTCATCAGATTTTTGGTATTAACTCCTTTGTCTCTATAAAATGAATTAGGAACTTTCTAAACAGTTTAGAAAGTAGTTCTCAGATTTTGGTATGTTTCAAAATCACCTAGAAAATGAATAAAGAATACAAAGACCAAGATTTGTTGAAGTACAGCAGGGTCTGTGTCTCTGATTTTATCACCAATTTTCCTAAGTGATTCTTATTCATACCAAAGTTTGAAACCACTAGATTATAATGTAATCATCAATTATATAAAGTTTAGATAAAATGTAGCTGTGAGCTCATAAGTTCCTGAAGGATTTTTTAATTGTAGTCTATTAATCATCTTTTAGGTCTCTTCCATGTTAATTGATCTATTTAACAAAACCATAGAACGACCATACCTATTAATATAAAAGCAAAAATTATAACTATTAATCAATATATTCCAGAAATGTATCAAAGAATAATATGTGATGATGAAACAGAGTCGTTTTCCAATAAAATAATGCACAACATCAATAAAATATGTAAACATTAGTGCTAGCTTTGGCAGCACATATACTAAAATTGGAACAATACAGAGAAGATTAGCATGGCCCCTGCTCAAGGATGACACGCAAATTCACTCCATATTTTTAACCTGAGGGTGTTATGCTGAGCGAAATAAATCAGGCAGAGAAGGACAGATACCATATGTTTGCACATATAGGTCGATTAGGAGGAACTTAACAGAAGACCATGGGGGAGGAGAAGAGGAAAAATAGTTGGGGAGAGGGAGGGAGGCAAACCATGAGAGACTCTGTAATGCTGAGAACAAACTGAGGGCTGATGGGAGTGGGGGAGAGGGAAAGGGGGGTGGTGATGGGCATGGAGGAGGGCAGTTGTTGGGATGAGCACTGGGTGTTGTATGGAAACCAAGTTGACAATAAACTATTTAAGGAAAAAAATGTGTAAACATTATCCATTACATCAACAAACTGCAGGAGAAAACCTGGATGGTTGTAATAATAGATGCTGAGAAGCATTTGATAAAATTTGCCAGCAATTTCTAACAACAAATTAAAAAATGAAATGGGAACCAAGTAAAACTTCTCAATTATGATAAGGATGAAACAACATCAATGGCAAAAATCAACTAAAAACTAATGGTAAATATTATTCTAAATGGAAAAACCATTTAAATTAAAATCAGGACCATATAGCATGCCTATTTTACCTTTCATCATTTTACTTGGTCAGGCAAGTTTTTGTGAATGGAAAAACACCAGAAAATAAAATAATTGTTGGAAACATTTAGAGATAAGAAATAAAATCCTATCTTTTGAGTTTATGGTATATTTCATACTAAAACACCCATGAAACTGCAGTAAAATTACTACAAATACTAAGAGAATATGGTGAGGTCACTAGATACAGGAGCTATTTATAAAATTGATGTTTCTCTCATTTTATGTAAAAAAAAGCTTTCATGTCAGATGCTGAAAACCCTAAAGTACTTAAGAGTAAATAAAAAAATAAAACAAAAAAAGCAGTATATCTATGTGAATAAAACTACTGAAATCTTATTTTAAAACATAAAATCAGTCTATTCCCAAAAGTACACATTATTTTTGGATAAAAAGGCTTTCTATCACAAATCTGTTGATTACTCTAAATTAGTATTAAATTTTAACACCATGCCAATTAGAGTCTTCCATTTTGGGAGGGAGGATTGAGAAAATGATCGTAAAACTTACATATACAAGAATAAGAGCCTGAAAAAAATTATGCAAATGTATGAGAGAAAAACAGGATATGGATTTGCTTTCCTGGATACCATTATACCATAAAGTCACTTTAATCATCAATATGGTGTTAGCTTATGAATGGAAAAATAGAGTAATGTGACACAAAATAGAGAACTCATAACTATATCCCAACTATATGTGAGAATGTGAAGGCATATTTGTATACATGAAAATTAAAGATTTGTGTTCCAAAATATTCACAAATAAAGTTAATTACCAAAGGTAATATTTTGATAATATTTTATATCAGACAATAAAACATAGATATATTAAAGATTCAAAGATTTCTTATAATTTGATAAAGCAAACAAATATCAAAATGAGCAAAAGGCATAAGTTGTCAATTCAGGGAAAAGCTAATACTAGTGACCACTAAGTATTAAATGATATTTCAATTAATTATCAATTAAAGAAATGGAAATTAAAATCACAGTAAGATAAAATTTTACATGCACTGACTAGCAAAAATTAAACAGAAATATAAAATGGATGGTTAGTAGGTAGGAAAGGAACATAGTATTTTCAGTTTTAACTTGGATATGTGAAAAAAAGTTACAATATTTTTATAAAGCAAGGGACAATATCTATTAAAATTAAACAATTTGAATCTTTTGAACCATCATCCCTACTCTTGGTGACTTTTCTCATAGGGGTTAAATTCCCAAGATGGAAGTACTCATGAATAAGGATAATTCTTGCAACACTATTTGTGTTGGAAAAAAAAAACCAGAAGGAAAAAAACTAGAAATAAAGTAGAAAGTCCTCAAAAAGGTAATAAACGAATCAATTATGTCATATGCATATCATGAAATACTATCCAGTCCCCAAAAAGAATGAATTAGCTACTCTGTTGACTTAAGGAATCTCTACTCACACCCACACACCCAATAAATACAACATAGAATATTAACAAATTATTAATTTTTTGAAAAGATAAACATAATTGACAAAGCTTTAGTGACATTGACCAAGAATACAAGAGAGAACTCTACAATTGTTAATTCAAGGTAAAAAAACAACAACTACTGACTATAAACAAATGACAATGGAACCGTATGAATAATAATGTGGCAAAAATTTGGATGAGACAGATGGTTCCTTGTAGGACATAAATTACCAAAACTGACTCAAAAAGAAATAGAAAACAATAAGCAAATATTTGAACAAACATTTAAAAAATTCCCATTAAAAAGGAGATGGGTTAGAGAAGGCTTCACTAGTAAAAGTCTATCAAATACTTAGAGAAATACTTAGAGAAAAATCAACACCTATTCTTTATAAAGTTTTCTATAAAATAGGAGGAAACTTTTTCTTACTCCTTCAATGAGGTCAGTATTACCCTGATACCCAAAGCCAGAAAAAACACAACAATAAAATAAAACTATAAAGCAATATACCACATGAAAATAACTATAAAAATCTTCAAATACTAACAAACCAAATGATACAACATATAGAAGTGATTATACACCACAACCAAGTGGGATTTATTCCAGGAGTACAAGATTGGTTTAGTATGCAAAAACCAATCAATGTAATTCAACTTATAAAAATAGACAAAAGCCACATGATCCTTTCAATAGCTATAGAAGAAACATTTGACTAAATACAACACTTACTCATGAAAAAAACAGTCAATAAACTAGGGATAAAAGGGGACTTACTCAATGGGAAAGAACATCTATTAAAAAGCCACAGATAGAGGCACCTGGGTAGCTCAGTCAGTTAAGCATCTGACTTTGGCTAGGTCATGATCTTGTAGTTTGTAAGTCTGAGCCCTGCATTGGGCTCTCTGTTGTCAGTACAGAAACTTCTTTGGATTCTCGGATCCTCTGTCCCCCTCTTTCTCTACCCCTCCTCCACTTGTGCTCTCTCTTTTCTCAAAAATAAATAAACATATTTTTTAAGAAACCCATGGTTAACATCATATTTAACAGTGAAAGAATGAAAGTTATTCCTTTTAGATCAGGAATAAGATAAGGATATATGTTATTGTTTATTCCACCTTTCACTGGAGGTTCTAGCTAGGGTATTTAGCCAAGGAAGGAAATGAAACAATAGGTATCTATATAGGAAAGCAAGAAGTTAAGCTCTCTCATAGACAAAAAAGATCTGTATATTGAAAAAAAATCCCAAGAAAGCCACTAACATATATGTGGATTAATAAGAGATTTCAGCAAAGTTGCAGGAACAATATCACTATACAAAAATCAATTGCATTTCCATTACATCTGCAATAACCAATCCAAATATTAAATAACAAAATGAATTTACAGTAGCATAGAAAATAATAAAATTTCAAGAAATAAATTTATTGTAATGACAAAATAAACACTGAAAACTAAAACCCACTGTCAAAAGTAAGAAAGACATCCTGTTTTCACATATTGGAAAAGCTAATATTGTTAAGATGGCAATAATTTTTAATTGATCTATAAATACAATGTAATCCTTATCAGAATTCCAGATCTCTTTTTTTATGGATTGACAAATCGATCCTAATACGTATATAAAATGAAAGTGACACAGAATGTCCAAAACAATTTTAAATAAGAACAAAGTTCAAGGACTCCTACTCTACAGTTTGAAAACTAACTACAAAGCTATAGTAATTAAGACAGTGTGCTACTCAGCACTTTCAACAATAGCCAAATCATGGAAAAAGCCTAAATGTCCATCAACTGATGAATGGATCAAGAAGATGTAGTTTATCTATACAATGAAATTCTATATGGCAATGAGTGAGAATGAAATCTGGCCATGTGTAGCAACGTGGATGGAACTCGAGCGTGTTATGCTGAGCGAAATAAGTCAGGCAAATAAAAACTTTTTGAAAAGTAAAAAAATACACAGAAACAGCTAAGGGAAAAGGAAAAACTGAGGGGTCGGGGTGGGGAGGAGCATGATTTATGAAAAAAATGAGAAAAATAGCAAAGATATAGAAATTATTTTAAATTTGAAACAAATTCTGGAGTTTAATAATGCAGTAAATAAACTGATATTTATTTAGAAGGGGTCAACAGTAGATCTGAAGAGACATATGAAGGAATCAGCAGACTAAAAGGTAGGATGATTGAAATTACTGAGTCTAAGAACCAGAGAGAGGAAGTAATGGATTTATACAACTGCGAAAAATAATATATGAATTATGGAAGGCCCTGAAAAAGAATAGAGATTTTTTTGAAGAAACAATGGCCAAAGTGTTCCCAAATTTGATGTAATACATGAACCTACAAATCCTGGAAGCCTGACAACACTAAAAGCATAAATCCAAAACCAAACCACATCAAGACACATTATAATCAAAGACATTGTAATCAAATTGTCAAAGCTAAAGACAAAGATAGGATACTGAAAGCAGCAAGAAGTTATTAATCACATAGAAGGGATGATGATTGTGAGTCATTTTTTTCATCAGAAATCTCAAAGGTCAGAAGACAATAGAATAATATATCTAAACTGCTAAATGCAACATGGTACAGTCACTTTAGAAGAAATTCTGGCATTTTCTTACAGAATAAAACAAACTCTTACCATTGATCTACCATTAATACTCCTTGGTATTTACCCAAAGTAGTCAGAACTTATGTACCCATATAAACCTGCACATGGATGTTTTTAGCAGTTTGGTTCACAATTTCACAATTTTGAAAACTTGGAAGCAACCAAGATACCCTTCAGTATAAGTGACTAAATAAACTGTGGTATATCCAGACAATAGAATTTTATTCAGTGCTGAAAAAAAATGAGCTATTAAGCCCGGAAAAGGATAGCAGCAAAGTTTAAAACATATGCTGTATGTTAAATTAGATGACATTCTGTAAAAGCAAACCTTTGGAGACAGCAAAGAGATCAGGCATTGCCAAGCATTAGGGAAATGGGAAGGATAAATAAAAATTACTAAGTAAGAAACTGTTCTAAAGGCAGCAATTATTTTCATTTACACAATTAATATAAAATTAAGAATAAATTTATGGAAATTTTATTTTCAATTTACTGATACTAGTAATTTAAAATACATTAAAGCAGAGAGAAAGCAAAAATTGTCATTGTCATTTGTTAAAAATGTATTCCAACCTTTTTATAACCCTTCATTGCTAATATAAATGGGCATAAAGCAAATTAAAATATACTTACCAAATTTTTTTCAACTACAACATGCATTTCTATATACTGAGAGAACTCTGAGAGTGGCTGAAAAAAATCCACAAACTCTACATCAAAATTAATATTTATCACTACTTCTTGAATTTAATGTCGTAAAATCTCATTTTTATATATAAAAAATAGAACCAGGTAATATAAACAAAACTTGGTATCACTGAATCACTTGCCTTTGTCACATCTTTTGTACCTGATCACATATTTAATTCACTCAAGAAAAACTTTCCTCTAATTCCATTGTCCATATTCTCACTGGTACTGGGCTATTCATGTTATTTTCTCTATTTCTATTTCTCAATTGACTTCCCACTGCAAGATGTATGTGTTTAATTAGATTAAAAATCCTATTATACTTTAGTATGTGGTACTATGTTTTTTCCTATATCCCTAAAACAGTGAGGATACATCTCTGTGTTTAGAGAAATGGGATTTCATTTAAAAGATTAAGTTAATTTTTGTATACTTTACCTAAGGAAAATGTTAGCCAACAGAGAATCAAAATAACTAATACTCTTAAATTGGGTCATAGAAATCTCAAGATGTATATCCTGGGTATGATGTGATCCACTTTGATCATAGTAGTTAAATTAGGCATAAATGTGAAGCCTAGTGGTGTTTGAAATCTGCCTTATTTTTATGTGACTCAGATTGTTTCCCAAACATGGGGATAAAATAATAACTGTTATAACTACCACTAATAAAATGTTAATTATTATCATAATTTTTTTATGAAGGAGAAATGCACTGGGTAAAACATGTAAGACAGACATTGCAAGCACTTTAAGACTATAGTGTGGATAACTCAAAATATTTTGTTACTAAAATAGCATATCGTCTACATGCACAGGAAAATATTTAGAAGTAGCAAAGGAGGAACAAATTTCAGAAATTGAGAAAATGTTATCATGCTTATTTTAGTGTGTGCATTTTTTCTTCTTTACACTGATATTTAATCCCTTGAAAGTTCAAAACCATTTTATTTTCATTAAAATGTTTTCCTTAATGTATAAAAAGGAGAATTAAAGATGGAACAACAAATCTTGTATTTAGCGGAGATCAGAAGAGTGACAGTTACATGGATTTAAAGGAAAAAAGAAAAGTTGAGAAAAATTAGAAAGACACAATTAAGGATGACTGACTACTCACTTTAAATCTCCCCTCACTATAAAATTCTCTTTCTTGACCCAAATCTTGGAGACTTAGGGTTTTATTTTAAAAATGCATATGAGGGGCTCCTGGGTGACTCAGTCGGTTAAGTGTCCAGCTTTGGATCAAGTCATGATCTCACAGTTCATGGGTTCGAGCCCCGTGTCGGGCTCTGTGCTGACAGCTAGCTCAGAGCTTGGAGCCTGTTTCAGATTCCGTGTCTCCCTCTCTCTCTGACCCTCCCCTGTTTATGCTCTCTCTCTCTCTCTCTCTCGGAAATAAATAAAACATTAAAAAAAATTTTAAACTGCATATGGAACCCCCTTATTTGTAACTGGTTTCTTACTATTACTTCTAAATTAAGCACCAAATATTGTATAAAAGTTTTGCTTATAGAACTCTATCATTTTATTAAAGTCCCGAAACAAGAAATGATACTACCTTACTGGAAGATAAAAGTAAACATTTAAATTAATTGAGAGAAATAATACATTAGTGGATTGAGGGATTAAAATCTATTTCTTTGTTTTAAGGAAAATAAGTGTTGCTTAACATTCACTGAAGTAATCCTTGATCATTGTCATCTTTGAGATTGAGATTGGTAAAATTTAGTCAATAAGAATTTATTTACTCATTTATGGAACAATAATAAGCTTGCATGCAGAAAAAGATACATAGACCATTCTAGCCAAATAAAAGTTGAAGACAAAGTTGCATAAATTAACGCCAGGAATTGTTATGTGTTGGAAAAGTAGGCAGATAATTTGATTTCAAAAGACCTCTAAAGTTATTTTATTTAATAAGAGAAAATAGCCATATGCAGAGACAAATTGCTTAGTTATGTGTTATATAAAGATGACTCCATCTTCAGGAAAGTTTGCTTTGGTCAAGTAAATACCAAAGAATTGGATCTAAGCAAGAAAATCACATAACACCTCCAGATGATTCAACTGCAACATAGTGAATTTAGAACTCCACCCACTCCAGACAAAAATTAAATTATATTGGAGTATATATTAAGATGTAATAAATTAAACAATAAAAGTTTTAAAAGAAATACAGTAGTGAATTTTCTAACTCTGGTATGATGGTTAATTTTATCTGTCAACTTGATTGGGCCATAATGTAATGATTTGTAGTTAAATGTTATTCTGGATGCATCTGTGAATGTGATTTTAGATGAGATAAATATTTATTATGGTGGACTTTGAGTAAAGCAGATTACCTTTCATAAAGGGTGGACCTGATTATCACACATACATACACATATACAGGCATCTTGTTGGTTATGTTTCTCTGAAGAAATATCTGCCCTGAAAGAGACCTTTAACTACTGTATTTGCAGAGCTGAGAGTGTTGAAAACCAAACTCAGAATCTCATTTATATAAATGGATAAATTATAACACAAATTGCATTCCCAATCTTACAGGTTCTACTGTTAAAGTGTGGACATTAATTGGGAAGAAATGAGATCCTGAAATTGGAATAAAGACATATGGAAAGACTCTGATGAAGCTAGGGGTCACTGATCCCTTAAATTCTGATGAGTACTTCTTTGTCAGTAGAAGCAGCCTCTGTATCTCTGTATAAGAAGATCAACCTTGTCTTTCTTGAGGAAAATGTAATTGCCTCTCCTGAGGCCATTGCGTTAAAGGATGCTGGTGATTCTCCTCAGGACTCTAGATATGTATCTTCAATATTTATGCGAATTGCATTTGTGTCAATTATATCAACATTTTGACATAATAAATATGGAGAAAGGAGTGCATTTGCAGACAATAAAGATCTAGATCACAAGGAAACAAGCTACTAACAGCGGAAAACGCCTACATGGAATTCTAGAAAGTTGAATGACTAGTTTTGAGGCTTACCAGATAAGTCGTGGAGTTTCTAGTACATCTACCTATAATGCATATTAATATAAATAATTTGTGCATTAGGAAAATATAGTTTATATTGTTGCATAGCAATAATCATAGTTTACTCAGTTAATCACCTACCTCTATACTCTGTATTTTATAGGGCATTTCTCTTGACTCAATTTCCTTCTCAGCATATAAAGAAACACCTTTATTCTTTTGTTTTACTTGATAAATCACATGTTCAAAACCAATTGAAGGTTCCAAGGGCTCAATCCCATAACTCACATTTTCAAACTGTAGTAAGCCCCTACAAATTCCAAAACATACGTAAATAAATAAACTAGTGAATTTTCAAGTCAATAAAATAAATAACAAAATGATACTGTAACAATTTTTTAAATAGTATGTAGATTATTTTGAGTCTTGGCCTTAGACGGTAAAATAGGAAAAAGTTACTAAATATCCACAAACTTACTGAATGGCACAGAACAGTAACATTACTGATATTTATCTAGTAATTAATATTTCATATATACAAATATCTCAGGAATCTTAATTCAGGATTGGGTAGGAGACAATACAAGAATTTTCGTACTATGCTTTTCTACTGACAGTTTCCCACAATAAGTTATGCTTCACTTAAAATGCCTGAATATAATTTTTAGAATTTAAAAACAATATTATACTTTGTAATCATAAAATTATAAACGCAACCTGAGTCCAGTACATGTGCTAATGGTCACCATAGAATTTGGATAACCTTCAATAAATCCTTGGTAGTAGCAAAAATTCTGAAAAATATAGATAAAATACATAGACCTCTATTAGAATAATTCATGTTAGAGGAACTATTTTCAAATATTTAAAACATATATGTTTATTTGTATGTGTCAAATATTCATTGTTTCCAAAACAGATTTATAAGATTATTAAATAAGCAGTTGGCTCAATTGAACAGAAACTTCCCAAGTTCAGAGACACTTCCACAGAGAATTAAGTACACTTCCATATTTTTTCTGTTATAAATTAAACCGAACATTTGCCATCATTAGGATCAAAGTAAAATCATCAAAAATTTATTTTTTCACACTCTTGACTTAATTTTGCAATATAGAGGTAAAAAAAATAAATCCAAAAGAGAATTTTATTCTTTTCAACTTACTTAAGTATAATGGCAGAACAGCTTGCATTAACTCTCTCACTAGTAACAAATATAAACTTCAGAAAAATAATTTTTTAATTCCCTCTACAAAAGCAGGCAGGTAAAGGTGGGAGCAGTGAATCCACACTAGAAAGAAGAAAATGCATTTTCTGATATTTGCATTTGTGGTTTTTTTTTCACCTGAGAGCACTCCCCAAGGCAGGACAGCATAAAGTAGCTAATGTTCCAACAACAACAACAATGAAAATTACTGACCTAAAAATTGGGATGCGATATATTCAGGAAAGGAGGAGGCAGAGAGTGTGGTCCTAAATCAGTGTGCTAACAGTGTTCTATTAACACCAGTGAAGGTTCTTTACTTCCATCTAAATTGAAACTATCTGAAAAAAATCTCAAGTAGTTTAGCAGAAACTAAGACCAGAAAAACTGAGAAAACTAAGGAGAGATTTCTGTTTCCAAACACGAGAGACTAGAGGCTGGAAACTGATTCTAGTCAAGTTGTCTGAGACAGTGAGAATTAAGAAAGTCGCAAGCTCCACAATGTATCATTGAATATGGCCAGGGTATGATTTTAAAATATTGTGTATATGAGGGGCGCCTGGGTGGCTTAGTCGGTTAGGCGTCCGACTTTCGCTTAGGTCATGATTTCGCAGTTCGTGGGTTCGANAGGCATTAAAACAGATATTAAAAGTGTGATCAAGAATATAAAGGAAAATTTGGGCACAATAAGGAAATTCAGCAGAGAAATAGGTTATAAAAATGCCAGGTCTAAATTTTAGAACAAAAAATATGTTTAAAATGAAATATCCTGGGTAGATTTTACTGCACATTGGAGAGACAAAAGAGAAAAGATTTTAAAAAAACATACCTAAAGTATGGACCTATAGAAAGATAAAATCTGAAAGCTGAGAAAAAAAGGCTTAAAAATTAAATACAGTTGCAGCAACCAGTGGGACAATGTCTCTAACATATGTTTAATTGGAGTCCCAGAGAAATGAGAAGAAAGAATAGGTAGAAAAATAGTTGAAAAGATGATGGTCAAAGTTTCCCTAAATTCAGTGAAAACCTGCAATTATAGGTGGAGACAGTAAATATACAAATGGACAAAGGCTGGATCATCTATAAAAATAGAAGTGTGTCACACAACCTTCTGTAATCAGTCCAGGAAATAAACCCCTTGGTTGCCAAGAAATAGACATGAAAGCCAACCTACTGCAAGACTTTGTGGGAAGCCATATTACTGTCTCCCGTAATAATTCAGGAAGCTAAACAATAACTTATGTAACAGTCACCCTCAAATGACCTGGACTTGATTAAAAACTGTCAGCTTTCCTAATTTTTGTCTCTCCTTCCAACTTAGGACCAACCAGAGAAAGTCAAACATGCACTCCTAAACATAAAACATAAAATGCTTCAACACTTCTAGTTAGTTGACCTACAGCTTTCTCATGCCAAGGATCTCCACTCAGGGCATACCTGAGCTCTCCCCTTTTCCCACCATATAAACCTTTCCCACTGTCCTGCCTGCCTTTGAGTGTCTGCCAAAATTCAAATGATGGTAGCTGACTCTCTTAACTATGGCAAGTATGTATGCCATTCAAAGTATGACTACTTTGAGTAAGTAAACTTCACTTATTCTCATTTGTTTGCGTTTTGTTCATTTCCACAAGATCTAAGGAACTCGTTACAGCGAAATGAAGCAAGCCATAGAAACTACTTGTGAAAGTGACTTGGAAGTAGACATTATAATTATGTTCAAAGAATTTTTGAAGGAATCCATGATTTAAAAAATAGGAGTATGAGGGCACCTGAGTGGCTCAGTCATTGAGCATCCGACTTTGGCTCAGGTCATGGTCTCACGGTCATGAGTTCAAGCCCCACATCAGGCTGGCTGCTGTTAGCACAGAGTCCATTTCAGAACCCGCTTCAGATCCTCAGCCCCTCTCTCTGCCCCTCCTTTGCTTGCATTCTTTCCAAAATAAACTAAACATTTAAAAAATTAAAAATGTAAATATAAAAAAATAGAAATATGATGACAATATCGTATCAAATACAGATTATCAGTAAAAGATAGATTGTCAGAAAAGGTAAAAAACAAGACACAACAATAATATATCGACAGGTATTGGGCTTTAAATGCAGAGGTACAAATAGATGGGGAATAAAAATGAAAAAGATGTATCATGCAAATAGCAACTATAAGCAAATCAGAGTGACTATACTAATATCAGACAAAATAGACTTAAAAACAAAAAGTTGTTACTAGAAATAAAGAAAAACATTTTATAATAATGAAAGTTTCAACGCATCAGGAAGATTATAGCACTTGCAAACATATTTGCATGAAATAACAGAACACCAAAATGCACAAAGCAAAAATAGTTAAAAATGAAGGGAGAAATAGACAATTCAACAATTGTAATTGGAGATTTCTTTTCTTTTTCTATCCCACTTCCAATAATGGATACAACAACTAGGCAAATCAACAAGGAAATACAAAGCTTGAAAGCACCATAAACTCTCCACTGAACAACAACATAATATACATTCTTCTTATGTACACATAGAATATTTTCTAGGCTAGACCATATGCTAGGCCATAAAAAAATCTCAATTAACTTAAAAGTTTACAAAAATGTAAAATATGCTTTCTAATAACAATAGTATGAAATTAAAAATCATTTGAACAAAAATTTGGGAAAACCAACAAATATGTGGAAATTAAATATCACATTCTTAAATAACTTATATGGGTCAACAAAGAAATAAACACAAACCCAGAGAATACTTTAAAATAAATTAAAATGAAGATACATCAGACTAAAATGTATGGTATGTAGCTAAATTAGAGATAAATTTATATCAATAAATGCATATATTAAGAAAGAAGAAAGATCTCAAATTGATATCCTAACCATACACCTAGGATACTGGAGGAAAAAAACAGTAACTAAACCTAAATCAAACAGAAGAAAGGAAATATATTACAAAGATGAGAGTGAAATAAAATAAATAAGAATAAATAAAAAATAAAATATATCAATAAAACCAAAAGGTGTTTATCTTTAAAAAGATCAACAAAATGGACAAACCTGTATAACAGCCTTGTTTCTGATACAGAAACGTATTTCTCAGCAAAGTGCAGCAATGTACTTGGATTTAACATATACTTTACCATATAGCTCTATCAGTTGAAAGATGAAAGCAGTTAGTCTAGTTGGAAGATGCATATACGTGCTTTCCATCTCAGTAAATTTTGCTCCAAACCCTTCGCAGGGAATTGGTCCACCAAGGGACATAATAATAGTTCCACTAATTTGGAAGATGAAACTTCCAAATGGCTACATTGAAAGTCTTATGCCACTAAACATAGGCTCATCTAGTGGCTGGAGTGACTGACTCTGAATACCAAACGGAAATTGGTTGCTTTTACCAATGAAAGCAAGAGGGGCTATGTCTTAAACCTTGCAACCAAAAGAAAGTATATTAAAGATGCAGACCCTTTGGGAATAAAGATTTTCTCTTCTCAGCTTTGTAAATATCCTTAGCAAGTTAAGGTTCTGGGTGAAAGCAATCAGAACAGAGAATAGTTAGTACGGGAAAAAAGTCGTAGATAATAATCATGACTTACTAATGAAGACAATAGTGATTTTGTATATTTTCTCTTTGCTTCTTATATGTATGCATATGTGTTTATTTGTATATGCCAACCACATTTTCTTTTTCCTTCTTTCTATTATTAGTTTACCTACAAGTTGTTGGAAGTTAACTTTACAATAGAACCTCTAGTTAACATAGTATTTATTGGAACTGTAACAGAGTTTGAGGAGAAACTAATATAGCTAAGCCATGGACATGATTACGTGTCTCCTCAATTGGGGACAAGGATGAAAATTTCTTTACTTGTAAAAAGGGTGGCTGAATCTTGTTAAATACAAATATAGGTTAATTTATTATTTTACCAGAGTTTAAACCTGTGCAAATGAAATCTGAACAATCAAAGTCGTAGACTTAGTCCATTATTGATGCATTAGCACTCAGCTTCTAGTAAATCTTTTATCGGCTTTGTGCAAATGAATCCAGGCCCGTAAATTTTTTTTTTTTTTTTTTTACTTTGCCAAATGGTACTAAAGTTTTGCCCAGTAGACGGTGTTGGAGAGCACGAGAAGAGAACTTTGTTTCTTGATTCCAGTGGGCCAGTTTGGAAGGCTCTTGAACAGTGTGCAGCTAATTGTACCAGCCCAGAATCCTTCAGTGCGTGATGATTCTTCAGTCCACAGATCTTTTAGTGCATGATGGTCACAGCCACCCATCAGCCAGTAGTTTCCTCCTATAATTCAGGTCCCTCTCCTTTCGTAGCAGAGTGGTTTTGTGAGATACCCCATTGTGAATAGCTTTCCTGACTAGCCTAAACAGATTTCCAGAAAGTTCCTAAGAGAAATTTTACAGCAATATCTCTTGGTACAGCACGATAATGACTTCATGCTATTCGGAGATCCATTTCTGTGCCCCTTCTAACAAGGTTGGGATCTCAACCCTGGGATCATGAGACTGTCTTCTTCATCTCAGTCCTAGCATTGCTGGATGCTTCTTGTAACTGCTATTCCTGTGTTTTAAAGATCTCTTTATTTCTTATATTTTATTCTAGTCCCCATTACAATTGGTAACTCCTTATGTTAAGCTTTCCTTGTTCAAATTATCATATGGTTTCTTTACATTAAGTAAACCTAAACGAAATCAGTGTCATGCCTTATTTTATAAAAAATATTTCATTGGTATATCACCATAATGAATTACTTTGTATTTTTTATGGTGGGCCCATGTATAGTTTCATCTGTATGAATCATACTTCATAAGATCAAGATAAAATACCTGTATCTTTCCTCTTGCTTTTGTCAACTTCCTTCCAAAAGTGGTTTATATGATTCGGATTGATAACATTTCTAATTCTTTGGAATAATCAGTAAATTATATTGACCTTATAAATAGGCTAACTGGAAAAAATGTAAATCAATAAATAAAAAATGATTTTCAGTAAGCATAGGATAAAGTTTTCATGGAGGAATCAAAAAGCTCAAATATTACTATTTGATTTCCTTCTTCAGTTTTTCCTGTTTTATCATTGTCATTTCTTGCACTGTTTTCCTCTATTTATATCTTGTTCAATGTTCACTTTGCACTACAAGAATGTATGTGCTGTTGCTTTTGTGTTTCATCTCTTACAAACATTGATTAAATCAGGTTGATGGCCAGTTCCATTCAAGTTCCAACATATTTCCTTGAGTTTTCTGCTTCATCTATCAATTATTGAGAAAAGAATGTTTAAATAATCAATTATTTTAACAATTTATCTATTTCTCTTTTCATTTCTGTCCATTTTTGACTCATGTAATTTGAGGTCTGTTTTTAAGTGCATACACATTTAAAATTGTTATACTCTCCTGGTGATTTTACTTTTATTCATAATGAATATCAATTTGTTCTAGAGAGACTGTAAAGTCCATGACAATGATGAATGGCTTACACTTGTAAGTTCTAGACACTGGGAACAAATTCTTTCTATGTCTAATGGACTGATTTGTTCTTTTATGGATAAGTCTGTATTTACCAAGATAATACGACTTTTAGGACTGCAAATCATTTGTAGACTTCATTACAAACAAATTTGCTGGGGCTCCTGGATGGCTCATTTGTTAAGCTTCCAACTCTTGGGTTCATCTCAAGTCATGATCTCAGTTTCATGAGTATGAGTCCTGCAACAAGGCTCTGTGCTGGCAGCTCAGAGCCTGCTTGGGATTCTCCCTCTATCCCTCTCTCTCAGCCCCTGCCCGACTCATGCTGTCTCTGTCTTTCTCAAAATAAAATAAACTTAAAAAAACCAAATTTGCCTACTTTTAACCTAATTTAATAAACTTTCATGATTTTTCCAGCATTGGAAAAGGGCCTGCAACTTTGGCAAATGTAAGTTATCTACATGGCACCATATATTCATTATATTTGAGGCCAACATTAACAACTTACTACATTCAGGTTATCAATAAAGCATTATTTGCTTTGTTTTTTAAATTACACATTTATCTCTCATGGTTACTCCTAGGAAGTAGGAAGCAGAGCTAGATGTCAGGTATGTCTGGTATATACACAAGGTATATGGAGATTTATGTTTTTCGATAGTTTACTGCATAGATGAATCACATATATTTGCCTAATATATTGAGCAAAATTTAAAGCAACTCACCATATCTATTATTTCTTCTGTTAAAAGCTAGTCTAAATAAAAATGCTTTAATGTCAAAGTATTGGTTGATTCACTACACAGAAATCAGGAAAACAAACAAAAAATCAATAGAAATTGGAGGGCAGTGTAAACGAAGGAAGAAAAACAGCATTTCAGACATGGGTAATATCTGTAATTCTATACATACTTATAATAAATTTTTATGAATTATAAATTGATGATAGAAATTATAAATTATAGAATTATAGACATTATTACATGAAGCTCCAGCAATTGCATTACTAGGTATTTATCCAAAGGATACAAAAACACTAATTCTAAGGGACACATATACCCCAATGTTTATAACAGCACTATCAACAAAGTATGGAAAGAACCCAATTTCCATCTCTTGATGAATGGATAAAGAAGATGTGGTGTGTGTGTGTGTGTGTGTAATGGACTATTACTCAGTTATTAAAAGAATGGAGTATTACTTGGCAATCATAAAAAATGAAATTTTGCCATTTGCAACAATGTGGATGAAACTAGAGGATATTATGCTAAGAAAAATTAGTCAGAGAAAGACAAATATCCTATGACTTCACTAATGTGTGGAATTTAAGAACCACAACAGACAAACATAAGGGAAGGGAAATAAAAATAAGATATAAACAAAGAGGCAGACAAACCATAAAAGATTCTTAAATACAGAAAACAAACCGAGGGTTGATGGAGGGGACGTGGATGGGAAATGGGCTAAATGAGTGATGGGCATTAAGGAGGGCACTTGTTGGGATGAGCAATGGATGTTATTTCTAAGTGATGAATCACTAAGTTCTACTCCTGAAATAATTATTACACTGTATGTTAACTAACTTGGATTTAAGTAAAATTTTAAAAATAAAATAAATAAGCAAAACCCTGCATTCTTTACTCAGGTTTCACCGGCTCTCTGAGCTTGCCACTAGCCCCTTCTCCTTGTCCAACACTTACTTCTGTTTCATTATAATGTTAAAATCTCCACCCTAGGGGGAACACAACCTTCATTAACATAGCATAAAGGGATTGTATAAGGCATGTTTTCTCAGGACACCTGCATAACCTTATGCCTGACTTTACATGTGATGGCAAAGCTCCTCTTTCTGACTATTCACCTTAAATCCTAAATAAAAAGAAACTGCTCACTCCTGCTTGGGCTTTGGAAGCTATTCCCTGTGATCTTATTTGTTACAAATAAAGTTTGCCTTTTGTGACCTCACCACCTGGTATAGTCTCTTTCTGTAACTCACCAAGGAGCAAACTCATGCTGGTTCAGCTACGGCATCATCAAATGAAAATGGTTAAATTTATTTTAAAACAAAACATAACTCCAACCCTTTGTCTTCTGACATGTGAACCCTAAGTCAGGTGATGATAGAAAGTAACATAAGAAAAGTAAACAGACGGTAGAAGTCATACCTGAAACTGTTGTTCAAGAGGCTTCATACTTCCTGTGCCATTATAACCATAAACTCTAAAATTAGGAGGTAAAAAAGCCCTGTAAGATAAAGATATAAAGTATTTAGTGGAAACTTTGTTTCCTAAGCTCCTATTTTGATATGTATTCTATTGCATTTATTATAGAAAGGTGGGTAAACAGAGTCAGGAGAGAAATAGAGATTCCTGAATACATGGACTTTGTTCTAATTTTACTCAAAAATCCTGGTGTCCAGACCTCTCCTTAATCACCTTACTGTCACACTGTCCTTCTAGGATGTTTTTTTAAAACACAATAGGCAAGCTTTGTCTCAGGTTATTTGTACTAGTTGTTACCCCTCCCTGGGATATTCTTCAATATAGCTCTTTGTCTCATCTATTTCAGGTGTTTGCTTACATATCCACTTCTCAGTGAGGTTTATGTTGGCAAATTTATTTCTTAAATGCACTTTCCTAGCTATCAAAACATAGGATTTCCAAACAATACTTCTAACTTTGCTCTTTATTTTTGCTTACACATTTATCACCTTCTAACATTGTTCCTAATCCACTCATTTATTATATCATTATTAGTCTCATTTGATAACAATATAAGCAGATTCTTGTCAATTTGGTTTACTAGTGCATCTGAAGCACTTAGGAGAATATCTGTAAAATAGCAAATGGTCAATAAATATTGAACTAATGTGACAAGAGTTCAACAGATTAGATGGAGATCTCAAATTATAATATATTATTTGTAAATGTGGGAAGAATAGGTTTAATTAAAAGGCTCTATAGAGAGAAATGGTAAATGTAGATGTCCCATTTTCATTTTCCTAATAAGCATAATATAAAAAGATTTGTGATTGCCATGGCAGTCTGGATTTGTTGAAGAAAAAGTTCAAAGAGCCAAACCACTGACAATAGAGCAAAAGTTTTTGCATTTTTGTCATACTGAAAAAGAATATGACCCACAGTGGGGTGGGGTTCCAGGAAATACACAAATTCTGAGCTGAAGTTCTCATAAGGAGATTTAGGTTGTGATACACAGGTGGCATTTTGACAAAGAAAAAATAAAAAGGCTACCTGTCCATGTTAGGTAAAGGAGAAAGCTACTGGGATGTCTAGAAACAGGTAGAACCCTGGTGTCATGTATGTCTGGAATGAAAGTCCCGAGATTTAGAGGTGTATCAAATACAGAGCTTCTCTCCTGTAAAATCTTTAGCCAACGTTTAAAATTGTGTGGAGTGGTCAACGTTTCTGAAAATAAAAGCAAATATATATTGTTTATATTGATGATACAGAATCAATAAGTTCTATTTAAGTCCATGATAAAAGCAAAGAAAAATCATATCTGATGTTTTTAAAGACTAGTGAGAGACAAAATAAAACCTTCAGGGTATTAAGATGAAAAAGAAAAAAAAGATGTTACCTTCAAAGAAACAGCAATAAGATTGACAATCAACTTGTCAATAAAATGAAGAAAGTCAGAAGACAACAGAATGATGATTTTAAAAGGCTAAAGTCATTTATAAAATGTCATCCTAGAATTTATTCTAGCAAAAATGTTAAGAGTAGGGTTAGGTAAAAATTTAACAATGAAACAAACCAATATACTTAAAAACAAGCAGACCTGCAGCAGAAATATGGAGAATTCCTGAGAGATATAGAAATTAAGTGCAAATAGAAATGGAAATGTAGAAATAAATGGAGAGCACCAGAATGAGTAAATTTGTACTTAAATATAAAAGAATATTGACCGTAAAAAAAATAATAGTAACATCTCATTGGGGCTTAAAAGTATGAAGGATTATAAAGTCTGAAAAAATAATGAAAACATAGAAGAAGGCAAGTGGAATTGAGATTTTTAATGATCTGAAAATACAGGGCAACTGATGAAAGCAATAATGCATATTAGATTCAATAACTCAGAGATTAATAAATTAATCTAGAGAAACTACTGAACAAATAGAAAAAGGATGTATAACAAAGAATTTAATTGAGGGGAAATGGTATAATATAAAATGGTAGGTTCATTAAAATGAACACAAAAAAATAAAGAATATAAGATAAAATGCACCAAAGAAATGCACTGGTCTGTGACCAGTGGGATCAAAGTGACCCAACAGTTAACTTGAGCCTTGGATTTCATGAGAATGAGATATCTTGTTCATATTTTGTTGTTGTCAGTTATTTAGAGTCAAACCACCTTCTTCTGTGAAACTATGGGGCCTCCCGAATATTGCTCTAGCTTTCTTCTTCCTACTGTTGCAGTGCAGTGTATCTTTTCTGAAATAAATGTGAATTTTATAGTGATAAATCTTTTTTTGAATCCTTTCAGTCATACAACACACTGTAATTTCTACACAGACAATCTTAAAATTTGGACATAAAATAATTCTAAATAAAATATTAATGAATGCAGTTGATTAAGTAATATGTTAAAACCCAGTAAGATTTATTCCTGGAATAAGGATCAATTTAATATTAGAAAGCCAATTACAATAATAGATTAAAACAAAAAAATGATCATCAACAGATGTAGAATTGATCATTTTAACATCCATTAACAATGGAAACAACAAAGAATGAAGTGAATGTCTTTATGACAATGAAAATATCATTTTTAATGATGAACACTGAAATAGTTCTATTTGACTTAGTGAACAAGGTAATAAGGTACTCTGCCTCAACTTCTATTTATTATCATATTATTCTGGTGGTTCCTTGTACCCAGCAGAAAACTAGGAAAATAAATAAAACTCCTATGCATTAGAAATAAAGAAACAAAACTGCCTTTATTAGATGATGATGATAGAGTTATAAATGTATCTAAAAACAGATTAATTTTTTTGAACTCTCCAGAGAATTTCCTGGAGAGTAAGCTTCCTGATAGATATTTACTATATAAGAATTGATTGTGTTCCCATACACAAGTAACACATTTAGAATATAAAGCTTTTCAAATATGACTTTTTCAATAGCCTCAAAAATATGAAATACTTAAAAAGAAAATATATAAATAACTGTGAAAAATCTTGAAGGAGAATGTCATAAAAATATATTAAGTAGTATTAAAATCTGAATAAATGGACAGATATACCATGTCATACACAGAGAAATACTTCTGTGTTGTTTTTTTTTGGGGGGGGGCAGGGTTGGTATTGTATCATAAAATGATGAGTTCTTCCAAAAGTGCTGTGTTGATTTAAAGAAGTCGCAATCAATATCCCGGGATATTTCTTTGTGGGAGAATTGATTCTAAAATATACGAAAATAAAAGTACTAAGAAAAATCAGACCTTAACTTTAAGCTATCAAGATTTATTACAAAGACATAAATTGACCAAAAATTTTAATACAGAGTTCAGTAATACATATATCCTTATATATGGAATATATACAGCAGTCATCACAGATATATATAGAAAGAAGAGTTAGTAAAATTGATATTAAAAGTCATACCAAAAACTAAGTTACTCATCTACCTCACAGCATGCTCTAAAGCCAATTTCTTATAGAATAAAGACATAAATATAAAAGGCAAAACTAAGAATATTTTAGGACTGTGTAACATTTACTCATGGTCTTGGTGTAAAGGAGGATTTTTTCTGCAAGATAAAACTATAATTTTCATAAAGGAAAAATTCTCTTTACTAAAATACCATAAGTGTGGAAACAGAAGGCATAGAATAAGAGGAGTTATTTGGAAAACACACCATGAACTAAAGACTTCTGGCCAAAAAAATTAAAAGAATTCCTAAAAATAGGAAACAAAAGGTCAGACTGAAGATGTTTTTTTTAAAAGTGTAAATGTTGATATCTAGGCAAGATGGCGGAGAAGTAGGGAGCTCCGTACCTGCACTCGTGCCCAGGCATCACACGGAAAAGATCTGAAGCNAAGTGTAAATGTCTTACATCAGTGCTTCACAAAGAAGGAAATCCAGATAGTCAACTGATTATTACTTTTTATTAACAACTGTTAATATTTTTTAAAAAATATTCAGGCTTATTTGCATTTAGAGAGATGCATATAGTAAACACAGAATCAACAATTATTGAAAACTTAAAATATCTACCATTATTAATAAAATATGCAGTGTGGAGGGGCATATAAAGTAGTATAATGCTTTGGGAGAATTGCTTAATAATTATGACAATGCATTTAATTTAACAACACAGACTATCTTTTGTTATATGTCCTAGAAAATCATCTGCATATGTGCCAAAGAACACATATATGAGATTTCATCTTTGAATATTTTCATATCTCCACAATAGAAAAAATGGAATGTCCAAAATAACAGAAGAAGTTGTTCTATAGTCATGACATTGGATACTATACAGTAATTTAGATTTCTTTATTTAGAATTCAAAATGAATAGAAATACGTGACTTAGGATAATTAAATAAAATCAAGTAAATGGTTATCACAACAGTCTTAAAAGTAATTACAAATGGGGGGATGGAAAATGATATCTGTGAGGCTTCTGGAATGCAATCAATGTGTGTTAACGTCAGAGGGGTACATGAATGTTCACTCATAAACTGCATAAATATATTTTATGTATTTTGATTTATATTTAATATATTGTACAACTGTTAAAACAATTAAATAAAGGTAATTGGTAGTGATTTTTGTGAAAGACAGAAAACCCAATACCCTATCTCTATTTCCATTCTCAACACAGAAATGACTGATTAACAATACTAATACATTCTTTAATACAGTACTACACTTTAAACAATAAGGTGGGTTGACAAACTATGCCCTATAGGTCAAAACCTGCCACCACATTTCTTTTCTTTCCTTCTTTAAGTTTATTTATTTATTTTGAAAGAGAGCATAAGCAGGGGAGGGGCAAAGAGAGAGGGAGAGTGAGGATCCCAAGCAGGCTCTGCACTGACAGTGGAGCTTGAACCCACGAACCGTGAGATCTGAGCCACAATCGAGAGTGAGATGCTTCACTGACTCAGCCACCCATTTGCCCCCCACCACTTTTAAACAGAAGTGTAAATATAAATAAGTAAATATAAATATATTAGAATATAGCTATGTCTATCTATTTGGAAATCCTCTATGCCTACTTTCAAAATGGCAAAATTCAGTGGTATAAGACAGGCCGTATGGAGTTCACTCTAAAATGTTTACTCTCTGGCCCTGTGCAAAAGGTGGACCGACTTTTGCTTTAAACATTATGATCAAAGAAGTGAAAACAAAGACTAGTGCTGCAGCTGAAAGAGCGAGCAGGTGACACTGCAAACTAGGACAGAATCTGGACCAGAATTGTGCCTTAGGAATGGAGGGTTAATAGCCTCAGGTCTCTAGCATGAAACACAGTGTGGGCTTCCCAGTAAAGAGCATAGAGCTAGAAGTGTTCTCAGCAATTCATAAACAGAAGGAGAAACCATCAATGCCTGCTGTTTGTAGACAATGGACAGAATGAAGCTACCCAATCTTGACCATAGCAGAAACAGCATCAGATGCAAAAACAAAAACCGTAAACTACATCTCCTGCAGATGTGGAGTGGATTGCCAATTGCCCCATCATTGCTGAAACCCTGAGATGATAAACAATGTAAACCTTGGAGCCAGCTAACTAGACCCACCAGAAATGAAGCAGAAATATCCCTAAAACCATTTACTCAACGTAAGGTTGCCACAAAAGCCTTCAATATGTAAAGAATGCAGTATGTGTGAAGACACAATCAAGCAGGTTGTGCCTATAGTGTTACTCTCAATAGTCTCATCTAGATCCATTCCTGAGTTTTGGACCTACCTTTGAGCAATGAAATTGGTGTTCTAATTTCATTTGTTTGACACCCCTAGGTTGCCAAGTTGATGTGACAAGGCGCAGATTGCTGCGAGCGCTTTACACAGCCAAAGCCTCATAGGCTGTTGAGAGTGCAAGTGATACCACTTTGTTTGTATATATACAAACTGTTGGCTAAGACTGAAACCAACTAGCTGCCAAGATACCCTGAATAGGGGCTGCGAGGCTTGAGACACACCAGGAACAGGGGTCACTGAAGGCTTCAGGACTCCACCAGTAGTGGTTCCTTGGCCACACTTTATTCTGTCTCCTTTGCACCCTAGTATTACTCACTATATTCTCATTGTTGCATATAAAATGAAAAAATACAGTGAACGTTTTGCATTTTACTTCAATTATAGGTCATATCTAAAACGGTGAGTTCTGTTTATCACTACTCTCTTGACATTTTGCAATAATATTTTGAATTTTTCTCAGCCAAGACTTATTGGGTGACTGTTACTTAATTCTCCAAAAGCTGGTTCTTCTTTGATTAAACATTTGTAATTATATTCTAATTTTATCATGCTAGTCATTGAGAATGTGATTACTCTTCAAAAGATTTTGTTTTTTCTATGTGAAGATTTTTATTTAAGTGTACTTTGCTTGTATGTGAGAAAAGAGAAGTCTTCATTGTAGAGTGTGTAATTCATCAATTATGTCATCATTAGTTGTATTGTATATGCTATACCTTTTTTTCCTAATATAATAAAAAGACAGACCTTAAGAAATCTACTGCCCTTCATAGGCTGTTGTTTTTACATTAGTACTAAAAGGTATAGCATATACAATACAACTAATGATGATACAGATGACTAACAGAAGCATGAAAAGGTGCTCAACATTACTGATCATCAGGGAAATACATATCAAAACTACAATCAGATATCACCTCACACCTGCCAGAATGTCGAAAATTAACAACACAAGAAACAACAGACCGTTGGCAAAGATAAGGAGAGAGGGGAACTCTCTTACACTGTCTTGGTGAGAATGCAAACTAGTGCAGTCACTCTGGAAAACAATATGGAGGTTCCTCAAAAAGTTACAAAGAGCTAACATGTGATCCAGAAATTGCTCTAGTAGGTATTTACCCAAAGGATACAAAAAATACTAATTCAAAGAGATAGATACATTACATGTTTGTAGCAACATTATCTTCAATAGCCAAATATTAGAAAGAGCCCAAGCGTCCATCAACTGATGAATGGATAAAGAGCCCAAGTTCCATCAACTGATAAATGAATAAAGAATGGGATATATATATTCATACTTATATATGAATATTACTCAGCCATATAAAAGAATTGATATCTTGCTATTTTCAATGACATGGATGGAAAGCTAAGTGAAATAAATCAGAGGAAGGCAAATACTACGTGATTTCACTCATATGTGGAATTTAAGAAAACAGATGAAGATAGGGAGAGAAATAGAGAGAGGCAAACCATAAAACAGACTCTTAATTATAGAGAACTGAGGGTTGCTGGAAGGAAGGTGAATGGGGAGGATGGGCTAAAATGATGAGTATTAAGGAGGGCACTTGTGATGAGCACTGGGAGTCATATGTATGAGGGATCACTAAATTCTACTCCTGAAACTAGTATTACATATATGTAACCTGGAATTTAAATAAAAATTTAGAGAGAAAAAAAACAATTTCACATAGTTTTAAAAATACACTAATGTAGAGTTGTGAAATTCTTATTTTTACCATTTACTTTTTTAAAAGTTTATTTGTTTATTCTTGAGAGAGACTGCATAAGCCAGGGAAGGGCAGAGAAAGAGAATCCCAAGCAGGCTCTGCACTGTCAGTGTGGAGCCTGACATGAAGCTCAAACCCATGAACTGGGAGATACTTATCTGAGTTAAAATCAAGCATCAGATGTTCAACCAACTGAGTCAGCCAGGCACCCCTCCTACTTATACCATTTAAAGATTTTTTAAAAATGTTTTTTAAATTTATTTCTAGGAGAGAGACAGTGTGAGCAGGGGAGGGTCAGAGAGAGTGGGAGTCACAGACTGAAACAGGCTCCAGGCTCTGAGCTGGCAGTCAGCACAGAGCCCGACGCGGGGCTCGAACCCACGAACCACGAGATCATGACCTAAGCGAAAGTCGGACGCTTAACCGACTAAGCCACCCAGGCGCCCCTATACCATTTAAAAAGGACCATTACAATTCTGATTTTTCTTTATTTCTTAGTATGATGTGCTTATTTTACTTAAATACATCAGCTGGCCTAATATTCAGTTTGGTTAATTACAAGTATATTTAAATCCTTAATACATTCTGACATGATGTGTTAAGTGATTTTCTTTTCATCATCACTCTTCTTTCCACCCTAATTCACGATGCTCTTTCAAATATAGTTGAATATCAGGGATTTGAAAAAGATTTTGACAAAGATAGAAAATTATCAAAATTCGTCCTTCATGAAATCCATGGATAGCCAAATAAAAATCTGATGCTACTGGGAAGGAGGAAGATGGAAGCATAAACTAAACATTCAACTTCTACACATTTATTATATAGACAAAGTTTTTTAAGTTGTGAAATGGGAGACAAATGAACTAGGAACATCTAAAAATGCAAAATAATTACATTCTATATTAATTATAAACAAGAATTAGAACAAATACAGGTGATAAAATAATGTAGATCACCTACTTTTGCACTAAGTTCACAGTGTAGGTTTTCCCTTCAATCACAATGTTGTAGGACACCTGGCAGGAGAGTGTATTAAAAAGGCAAAGAAAAGTGAGAAGATGGTTTTAGAAAGCAAAACCAACATTTTACATCAATGATAATTACATTCAAAGTACATTAATAGAATACAAAGAGGAAAATTTATAATTTAAATATTGGCTTACTTAAATATTGGCTTTCATAATAAAACTGGATGGAAGAATGTGATTTGTGTAATTAATAAATTTTAAGTGAATCCAACATTTGAATCTTAAAAATTGGTTTTCATTCAATAATTACATTAGCTTAATAAAGACTGAGGTCACTGCAAAACTTACTAGTAAAGTGGAAGAGCATAAACATATCACTAATAAAAATTTTATATAGTAGAGCAAAGATTCGGCAGCACATAATATATAATATTTACAGATTTTATAAAATTCATTCCAAGTTTGGATCAAAGCTCATTGATCTATTTTATTAATAGTAAGATTAAGAAATGATGTCTAACAAATGAGCAATTTAGTCTTCATGGATCAATTTGCAAGCTTTGACATTTTTACATTATTGGTCCTTCCAATCCAGTAGCATGTGATATACTTGCGTTTATTTAAACCTTTCATCCTTCTCATCTTTTTGTATTGTCTTCAGAGAGGAGGTTTTGCTTACCTTTGTTAGATTTACTCAGATTTTGATTTTTGTGTGGGGTAACTTTTCTTTTTAAAAGTTTCATTTTATATTTTTGTTTTGCAGCATGGAAATACAATTAATTTTTATGTTATGGACTTCTTTCTTTTTTTGTTTCCTTTTTATCTTGCTTCTAAAGAATTTACTAAATTGTTATGTTATTTCTGATTTTCTCTAAATTAGTTTGTATTTTATTTTATATACAATCGTTTAATCTGTAAATGATGATAGCATTATTTTTCCTTTCCAATTATTAAGCCTATTTTTAATTTTTGTTGTTTTCTTGCCTTCTTATCACAGTGGCTAATATTTCCAGGCAAAAAAAAAAATAGAAAAGGTAACAGTGGACCTCCTTATCTTTTTCTTGACCTCAGGAGAAAAGCTTTCAATATTTCAACTTGATGCATGATGTTTCTTTCAAAGGCATTTGATCTTCTCTATATTCCACAATTGATTATTATTCTTAATTATTACAGTTTTAGCATATAAACATTACAGCAAAGTATATAAAATGGCTTGTCAACCATGTCTATCTTAAAAAATAAAAACAGTACAAGTATTTGAAAACAATTTTAAGTACTCTCCCATCCCATTATTAATTCCCTTCCTTACATTCCAGCTAACCAACATCTTGAATTTCATGTTTATCATTACCATGCATGTTTTTAGATTTATAATAATTATAGATGTTTATTTTTTTACATAAATTTTAGCTCTGTATAAGCGTAATTCTTCTACAAGTTATATATTTCACTGCTGGATTACACCTCTGCTTAAAACACTGTCTCAGACATAGTAAGCACTCTGCAAACGCTTGCTATCATCATCAATACATGTATCCTTATAATTTTTTATGATATTGTATTCCATTTTCTGAATATAGTACAGTTTATTCATTTATGCTGTCAATGGTTATTTAGTTTGGTTTCACTATCTTAAGCAATGCCCCCCAAAATAATCTTAGGCCTATCTCTTTGTGCATATTTGCTAGCTATATTTTAAACTAAACCTGAGTGAACTCTTTTTATTAAAAAGTACTGTTGCAACTTCACTTGGAGTTTTAAATTAATCAGCAAATTTGTTGCACCAATGTAGATATTCACAAAAAGTGAATAATATTATCCTTTTATCCATCCCCTCTAGTTGCATTTTGTTTTTTTAGATTTAACTTTTACCATTGATGTGAAATAGTACCCTAGTGTGTTTACTTAGCAATTCCCTATAAATTTGTATATATGCTTCAAAATTATCCTCCACTCAAGTTCAACACTTGTCATTCATACTTTGTACATGTTTCTATTTTCTTGGTTTTTATCTTATTTATTTGTATGAATTCTTGATATATTCTGGATGCCTTTTGTGTGTTATACGGATGGCAAATATGTTCTGTGAGTCTGGAACATTTTTCAATTTAATTATGGTAGCTATTTATTTATTTAAATCTAGATATTCTTTAACCCTTCACTTAAGATTTTGTGTTGCTTTTTTTTTTTTTTTACTGGTATAATTCTTCCCTATTAAAAGGTCCTAGAAATAACCTTCCTTGTCTTCCAGATTTTTAGCATTTTACTCTCAGATATATACATTTAAATTATCTTGAATCAATTTTGGTGTATACTGTAGCATTGATATACATTTTATTATTCCATATCATTAATAAACTTTCCCTTCACCATTTATTAACTAGTCCATTCTTTATCCAATGATTTCAATACTACCATTGAATTGAATAAATTTTCATATGTGTGTACATTTTTCAGAGGCACTCTGTTCTATTAATTTATTTGTCCCTTAGACAATACCACCTATTTTCCCTTTTTAAATTTTTTTCCAGTTTTGTAGTGGTTGTAATAATGTCTTTCAGTGAAGGTTTACTATATCCTAAAATGTTCTCTAATTTTTGAATAATATTTATTGTTAAGTAACTCCTATTTTTGGTGTGTGTGTGTGTGTGTGAGTTGTACATATATATATATATATACACATATATACATATATACACATATATATACAAAACACTTTATCATAAAATATATTATTTACCAATATTATTAAACATATGTGTATATATGTATGTGTGTGTATATGTGTATTTTCCCCTATTTTTTTGCTCTATGTTTATACTTAATTTTAATATTTGAGTCTTATTCTTTTTTCTTATTTTGGTCAGTTTATCATATCCAGTAGAATGTCTGGTATTCTGATGTCAAGGTGTTGTCAATACTGATTTTTATTTATTCTATGGTGTTATACTTGCCCTGAGGTGTCTCTTTTTTCTATCAATTCTCAGTTATTTTATGTTTAACATAGCATCATCTCCAGGTTTTCTCCCCCCTTTCAGGAATTTTAGTTACTATATACTGAAGCATCTACTATATATATAGTAGATACTATACTATACAGTATGTATACTATACTATATACGTAAACCTCTAATTCAATTCTCCTTCTCCTTTAGCCATTTTTATGTTGCATATATCTGGTCTCTTTAGCTCACTCTGGTCTACTGTTAATTCTTCATTTTTTTTCACTTTCATTATAGTTTTCACATCTATTCAGGGTTTTTTATAACTGCTAGGCAAATACTCTTTTTTATTATCTATATAATTTAATTATTAATTATAACAGTTATAAACACCAACTATGTCATGTTTATAAAAACATGTTAAAAATGTTTATAGTATTTTTTAATACAGTCTCATTGGTTCAAATACTCTGTATCCAGCACTACTCTACACATGGGGAATAGAGACATTAACACAATAGTGAAACTTTTTCCATCATGAATTTGACAGCTGAGGACAGGTGATTTTTCTGTATGCTTTTCTTATGGAATTATTATCATAGAATTTGGTGATGCCTAGTTGAAAATATATCCCTCTAAGTACATTCTGTATATATGTTCTGATATGAGCAAGAAATTTCATTATAGTTTTGAATTAAAAAATAAAACTCTCTCAAAATACTGTTACATATCTCACCATTTTTTTCTATTTAAATGATTAAGTTTTAAGTTTCCAAGTTTCCATAAGTATGCATTTCTTTTAAAATGATATATTGAACATCTTAAGCCTCTAATATCTGAATTAGGGTGACAAGTAGGTAGTTGCTAAGGAACTATTTGCATTAAAATTACCAGAACGTTTACTACCCAACCAAAACTAAAACTAAGGTGTGGTGTTTGAAAAAACACATTTCATTTCTTGAGAAATGATTCTAGAAACTAGTAAAAAAAAAAAAAAAAGATATTTTCCAATTCAAAGAAAAGAAAACCTAATACCCTGAACCAAGATGAACTAAGATGGCATGAAAAAAGTCTTAATGATTAACATATGTGGAATCAAGATGCAAAATTTACTCTTATAAAACTTCATTAAATGAAATGATCATTATATTGTATAAAGAAAACCATAGGCTTACTTAACAAGGAGACAACCCCCCCCAAATATAGCTCGTAAGTGAATAAGAAGAGAATCTCTAGATGAATCAGGTCAATGATTATTCAAAGACACTCAAGAGGGAAACAGATTTAAAAGATGGGACTTGGGGCTTTGAAAATAAGCATCACTGCATTATATTTCCACGAAACATTGTTTATCTTGGCTCATTTTTAAAACTGCTTTTCCACTTAAGGAAAATTGGGTATAAGTATAAAATTCACCAAGTTTGCATGAATGAAAATGCCAATGTCACTTCTTAAAAAGAAAACATCCACATGATTTTAGATTGTGAAAAAATGTTAGTGCTTAGTTACATGGGATTCAATTCCTCCACTTAACGTTGACCGTATTTTCTCCGGTATTGTAATTTGCACACGTAGTCTTTCAGAATCTGTAAGGTACAAAATGTTTCATTAAACTAACACCCAGCCCCTCATAGCTTCCTCCATCTGAATTTCCTCATCTGAATCCATATTTTATATGCCACCTCTTTTTCAAACTATCTTTTCAAATACACTCAATTCCCACTTCTTTCTAGAATTACAAGATCTTTAAAGAGAAATTCATTACAAATTTAATCAGGACCTTTGGACTTTCTGACTACAAAGTCCAGAGGTCAAAAATGCAGGGCAGTATACGAAACTCTAACCTTGAGGCATCCAGTTGAACCACTGCAGCTCTCATCTTTCACACAGTACCAGGATGCATGGGAAAGCCCCATCACATCCAGTGTGAATTCTCGTTGGGGAAGACGGTGTGGTAGCGGGCTTTGGTTTAAAAAACTGAAGCACCTGCAAGAAAGCACTTTCCCAAGGATATCTGGCCTCTCAGAAGAAAATATAGAGGAAAGTTGACATTCCCAAAAGTTCAAAGGAAAGGTTTTTGTACTTACTATCGTCTGTCTGGAGCCCAATGAGCCCGATGAGAAGCAGCAGAAAGCACAACATGGCGTCATGTCCTGGATGCCAGCTGAATAATGGCAGTTGGCTTGCGCAGAGGACAGTTGGGAGCTCGAGGGGACCCCTCCTGGCCGCGCACCTTGCAAGAGATAGTCCACTGTACGAGCAGAGAAGGGTGGCGAGGGTGGGTGCTGTGTAGTGTTAAACATGGGCGGTCTTGGCCCCTAACTCTGCGCAGGAGGCTTACAATTGGTTTGACGCCGCTTTAAGCCTTAAAAGAAAACAGAATCACCTCCAAAAGGTTGAAGAAATATTAATGAACAGGAAGATTAGTAGACACTTCTTAATGAGCTTTTAAATGAAGATATATTGTGTGTGTATATGTATAAATATTCTACAAACCATAGAACAGCTCAATTAATATTCAAGTGAACAAACCTACAGTGGAATTAGCACCTAGATTCAGATCAAGAAATAAAACAGAGAACCACCAAAACCCAAAACCCCTAGATGGCCCCCTGACAATCATTATTGCTACCATCAGCGATTAGTTTTGTCTGTTTCTGAACTTTCTATAAGTATAACCAATCATGAGTGCTCTTTTATCTGTGAGTTATTTTAATATAATGATTATGAGATCCATCCATTCATTCATTCTGTGAAGAGAAATAGCTTTGTTTTTTCCCTATAGGTGTATATCACACATTGATTGAATATAACACCATCTGTTTTTCCATTTTACTGTTGACTAACATTTGGTTTATTTGTAGTGCTGGCTATTAAAAACCACATTTGACTATTTTATTTCTTTGGTGAACATATCTAGTGATTTCCCAAAGGTGTATTTCTAGAGTGAAATTGCTAGATCACAGCATATGTTTTAATAGATACTTCCAAAGAGTTTTCCAAAGTTGTACTAATTCGTACTTTCACCAGAAATGTATGAGAATTCCAATTCATATCAATGCTTACATTTGTTTTTGTTTTTATTTCATATAATTATTTTGGTGGACCTGTAGATGTCCTACATTTGGTTTTAATTTACATTTTCATGGTCATTAATAAACTTTAGCACACTGTATATATTTATTGGTTATTTATATAACTTCCTTGGTAAATGCTTGCGACTTTGGGCCATTTTACAATTGGGTGGTCTTGTTTCTTATTATATATTGAGGCTATTAATGCGTTCTAGATATGATTCTTTTGCTGGATATAATGATTTGTAAATATTTCTATACTGGGGCTTATACTTAATGGATTTTTGTACATACACATTGATATTCAAAATTTCACTCCCATCAACGTTTGCTGGAATTTTATGATATATATCTAATCGTGAATGTGAATTTTATCAAAAGTTTCTCTTACATAAATTGATGTGATCATATAGCTTTTTCCCTTTCTGTCAATTTTGTGAATTAAAATTATTGATTTCCTACTTTTGAAACAAATTGTATGCTGGAATACACCCTATTTTATGTACTATCTTTTTATATTTTGCTGTATTGATTTGCAGGATTTTTGCATCCATATTCATAACAAATATTTGTAATTTTCTTTCATTTCAATAAACTTGTAAATTTTTGTACCAGAAATACACTGGCCTCATAAGAGAAATTGGGAAATTTCTTCCTCTATTCCTTCCTCTATTTTCTAAAAGAGTTAGTGTAATTGTTGTGAATATTTCTTCTTTTAATGTTTCTTAGGATTTAGAAATGGAGTGAGTTGGTCTTAGAATTTTATTTGTGAGAAACTTTCATTTTAACTTATGAAGCAAATATTTTTAAAATGTTCAGATATTCTATTTCTCTCTGTGTGAGATCTATTTCTGATTAATTTTATCCATTTCTTCTGAGTTGTTAGATGTATTGGCCAAAGTTGTTCATACTACCCTTCCCTCCTTTATCATCCTTTTGAACTCTAGATCTGTACAAATGTTCCATTTTTCATTCTCAATATTGATAATTTTGTGATTTTTCTCTACATTATTCAATCACTCTTAATTTTTATTTTTATTAACTTTTAAAGGAACTAAGTTTTGAATCTCTTTTTCTGTTATATATTTGTTTTCTATCTTACTGAGTTTTGCTTTTATGTTCCTTTTTTCTACTTTATTGTTTGTTCTTTTTCTAGCTTCTAAGAATGGAAGTATATCTTACTCAATTTAAACCATTTTTCTTTCTAATATATACATTTATAACTATAAATGTTCATCTATCTATCACTTTAAATTTATCACCAAAATGGGGCTCGATCCCAGAAACCATGGGATCATGACCTGAGCCAATACCAAAAGTTGGACACTTAACTGACTGAGCCACCCCGTTTAATTGTGTATTTTTTAATGTTCTTCCTTAACAATTATGGGGTTTTGTGTTTCCCTACCAAGACCTCCATTATGCAATGACTATAAACTATTATAAATACTTTATTCTGATATTTTATTGCTTTTTAAAACTTACATATTTATTTTTTCTGAAATGTATTACTCTGTATTTTGGGGAACGTTTGCTTAAATATATATTACTTGTCATTACATTTGTGAATACAAGAGCAAATAAAAGCACATACCAGCATATGTGTGGATGAATGCATAAAACAGAGCTTCCATTTGCGTAAAATATGAGATATTTTAGAAGATATAGATGTTCGTGTATTCTGCCAAAGACCACCTGAAACACATCTGTGGTTGAACAAGTTGGATTTATTACTTGTGTCAGCACAGGTCAGCACCATGGAAAACTGTGTGTGGGGGGGTGTAATTACAGGTTTCAAGCTTGTGTTAAGTGATTTGGAGGAAAGTTGTGGAATCTGGGCCTTGCCAGATTAGAAGCTGTCAGAAACAAGGGGATACATTTCTCACTGAGTATTTTAATAATTCTTATCTAGAAGAGGAAAGACTACACTAATGCTAAGTCAAAATTGGTCAGGGAACAGTAATATCTCACATTAGCCAGGATGGGAGTGTTTGGTCATTTCCATGACTTGAAAAGTTTTAAGTTGTACTATATTTAAACATAGAGAGTGACCTTTTTTTCTTCATCCACCATGATCATTATGAAATTGCTTATGTTCAACAGGAGACACACACAGCCTCTCCATGTCAGGCCAGCTCCTAGCAACCCCAAGGCCCAGCTGATATCAGATTAGGCCAGATCCTGCATGTCAGGGGCTGCTCTCCCTTTCTCATAGATAGGCACTGCAAAGGATGTATAGACAAACCCTTATGACATTAACTACTTCCATCTTGAAAATAAATGTTATATATCTATATAACATACATATTTATATCAATTGCTATAAATGTTGACACATAAATAGATATAGATATATAGTTGTCAACTTTCACTTATTATGCCAATGGCCCAATACCACAGTGAATAAAATTAAACAGCCTCAAAGAATATTTGATGTTTTGTAGGACAGGATTTCCTTACAAAAGAAAAGTTCTAAAAAGTTTTTTTTTTTTTTGCAAAAGCTATGGTTTTATTTTGAATTTTGTTTGCTATTAGTTATGTGGTTTTATTTTTTTAAGTTTTACTTAAATTCCAATTAGTTAACATACAGTGTAACATTAGTTTCATGTGTACAATTTACTGATTCAGCACTCAGTCAGTGTGAGTGCATGACTCTTGATCTCAGGGTTATGATTTGAGCTCCACAACTAATTAAGAGTTTATTTAAAAAATAAAAAGTTTTTTTTCTTTTTTTTGAAATGTTTATTTATTTATTTTGAGAGAGAAGAAAGAGAGAGAGAGTTAGGGAGTGAGTAGGGAGGGGCAGAGAGAAAGAATCCCAAGCAGACTTCACACTTAGCACAGAGCCCAGTGTGGGGTTTAATCTCAAGGCCCTGGGATCATGACCTGAGCTGAAATTGAGGGTCAGGCACTTAACCAACTAAGCCACTCAGGCGCTCCTAAAAGTTCTTTTTCTAAAAAGGTCTTTTGTATTATTCCTTAGTTCTCTTTAAGAAAATCTTTCAAATAAACCTTCCAAGTAACGTTATTCCTAATGTGGTATTTTTAAGATACCAAATAGTCAATCCTTACCCATTGATACAAATGATATGTTATTATAAAGATAATTACATTATCCATCCATCCATTCAATAAGTATTTGCTGAGCATCTAATATGTACCGGGCATTATTCCATGTACTGGTGATGTAGTAATGATGTGAACTATCTATTCACTTCAATTACCTGTATTGTTTGCCTTTGGCCAATACCACCTCTTTTAATCACTGTGTATGTGTTTGTGTGCATATGCATGCCCGTGTGTGTGTGTGTGTGTGTGTATTTAATTTGTTATGGTTGACTGTTCTCAATTATTAAAACGGATGCATACACTTGGCTAGTTTTTATTTCTAAATGAAGTTTAAAATCTGCTTTTGCAGAAGAGTAGTTCATTTTCAGTCAAAAGAGGAGTATTTATGAAGATTTGGTAGAGAATGGATTGGATGTAGTTTGACTTTAAATAATCTCGTCTTAGAAATGACTACTTATTAAAATTTTGTGTTTTAAGTTTTGTTAAGTTATTCAGATCTTTTACGTACTGGACTGTATTTATCTTGCAAAGCAGTTGTTAACTTTATTCTTATTTGTTGCATACTTTTAATTTGTAACTGTGAAGTAAATATTTTTTCATGTCTAATTATGTATTTGAACTTTTTTGTTTCAATATGTTTATTCCACTACTGCATACCAGCACAAATAATAGACATTCTTTTTTTTTTAATTTTTTCAGTGTTTTTATTTATTTCTGAGAGAGAGAGAATGAGAGCGTGAGCAGGTGAGGGTCAGAGAGAGAGGGAGACACAGAATCCGAAACAGGCTCCAGGCTCTGAGCTAGCTGTCAGCACACAGCCTGACGCGGGGCTCGAACCCACGAACCGTGAGATCATGACCTGAGCTGAAGTCGCGACTGAGCCACCCAGGCACCCCTAAACATTCTTCTTTAATGTCAAATATAATGAATCTGCTTCTAAGGATTCACAATTATGCATAATATTTATTAAAATTACAGGAGGAATCTTCTTCAAATTGATGATATAAGTTCTAGTCTGAAGTATGATTTTAAGGAAAAGGTATTTAGTGTTATAGTTTCTTTCTCAATCAACTGTGATGAAAATATGTGATTAAGTTTAATATAATGATAACATGTGTATTTACTTAACTTCCATCCTTCAGGATACATCTCAGTTTGGCAATGATTAATTTCTAAATAATAATGAATTTTCCAAATGAGCATAGGGAGAAAAAGAGAGAGATGCAAGCCAAGAAATAGACTTTATTCATTCATCAGTCAATGGACATTTGAGTTTTTTCTGTAATCTGGTTTTTGTAGATAGTGCTGCTATAAACATCGGGGTGCATGTATCCCTTTGAATTAGTATTTTTGTATTATTTGGTAAATACCTAGTAGTAGCTGGATTGTAGGGTAGTTCTATTTTTACGTTTCTGGGGAGAACTCCCTTACTGTTTTCCGGAGTGACTACACCAGTTTGCATTCCCAGCAACAGCGCAAGAGGGTTCCCCATTCTCCATATTCTCACCAACACCTGTTATTTCTTGTGTTGTTGATTTTAGCCATTCTGACAGGTATAATACCTCACTGTGGTTTTGATTTGTATTTCCCTGATGACAGTGATGTTGAACATCTTTTCATGTGTCTGTTGGCCATCTGCATACCCAATTTGGAAAAAATGTTTATTCATGTCTTCTGCTCATTTTTAATTGTTCATTTTTGGGGTACTGAGTTTGATAAATGCTTTCTGTATTTTAGATACTAACCTTTTATCAGATGTCATTTGCAAATATCTTCTTCCATTCCATAGGTTGCTTTTTTAGCTTTGCTGACTGTTCCTTTGTTGTGCAGAAGCATTTTATTCTGATGAAGTCCTAATAGTTTATTTTTGTTTTCATTTCCCTTGCCTCAGGAGACATATCGAGAAAGACGTTGCTATGGCCAATGTCAGAGGTTACTGCCTGTGTTCTCCTTGAGAATTTTTATGGTTTTAGTTCTCATATTTAAGGTCTTTCATCCATTGTGAATTTATTTTTGTGTATGGTGTGAGAAAGTGGTCCAGTTTCATTCTTTTGCTTGTTATTTACTAGTTTTCCCAGAACCATTTGTTGAAGAGACAGTCTTTTTCTGGTAGGATATTCTTTCCCACTCTGTCAAAGACTAATTAACCATATAATTGAGGGTTCATTTCTGGGGTTTCTATTCTCTTCCATTGATCTAGGTATCTGTTTTTGTGCCTGTACCATATTGTCTTGATGACTACAGCTTTGTAATATAATGTGAGGTCCAGAGTTGTGGGGTCTCCAGCTTTGCTTTATTTTTTCAAGGTCACTTTTGTTACTTGGTCTTTTGTGGTTCCATACAAATTTTAGGATTGTTTGTTCTATTTCTGTGAAAAATGCTGTTGATGTTTTGATACAGATTGCGTTGAATGTGTGTGGACTGCTTTGGGCAGTATAGGCATTTTGACAGCATTTATTCTTTCAATCCATGAGCATGGAATGTCATTCCACTTCTTTGTGTCACCCTCAATTTCTTTCATCGGTGCTTTATAGTTTTCAGGGTATAGGTCCTTCACTTCTTTGGTTAAGTTTATTAAGTATCTTATGGTTTTTGGTGCACTTGTAGATGGGGTTGTTTCCTTAAATCTCTTTCTTCTGTGTCATTGTTGGGGTACAGAAATGCAACAGGTTTTTATACATTGATCTTATATTCTGCAACTTTACTGAATTTGTTTGTCAATTCTAGCAGTTTTTGATAGAGTCTTTCAGATTGTCTCTATAGAGTATCATATCATCTGTATAAAGTGAAAGTTTAACTTCTTTCTTGCCAATTTGGATGCCTTTTATTTATTTTTGTTTTTTGATTGCTGAAGTGAGGACTTCCACTACTATGTTAAATAACAGTAGTGCGAGTGGACATCCCTGTCTTCTTCTTTTCCATAGAGTAAAAGGTTTTAGTTTTTTGAGGCACTTGGGTGGCTCAGTCAGTTAAGTGTCCGACTTCAGCTCAGGTCATAATTTCATGGTTCATGGATTCAAGCCCCGCATCAGGTTCTGTGCTGACAGTTCAGAGCCTGGAGCCTCCTTCAGATTCTGTGTCTCCCTTTCTCTCTGCCCTTCCCCTGCTTGCTCTCTGTCTCTCTCTCAAAAATATTTTTTTAAGTTTTCAGTTTTTCTCCATTGGAGGTGATAATAGCTGTGAGTTTTTCATAAATGGCTTTGATTATGCTATGGTGTGTTACCTCTAAACCTATTTTGTTGAGGGCTTTTATTATAAATGAATGTCGTACTTTGTCAGGTGCTTTTTCTATTGAAATGGTCCTATGCTTCTTATCTTTTCTTTTATTGATGTGGTGTATCATGTTGGTTGATTTTCAGATTTTGAACCACCTTTGCAACCCATGAATACATCCCACTTGATCGTGGTGAATGATTTTTTTTTTTTAGCGTACTGTTAGATTCAATTTGCTAGTATTTTATTGAGAAGTTTTGCATCCATGTCCTTCAGAGTTCTGTTTTTTCGTGGAGTCTTTATCTAGTTTTGGCATCAGGGTAATGCTGAATGAATGAATTTAGAAGTTTTCCCTTTTTTTTCTTTTCTTTTCTTTTTTGAATAGTTTGAGAATAGGTATTAGCCCTTCTTTCAGTATTTGGTAGAATTGATCTGTGAAGCCATCTGGCCCTGGGCTTTTATTTCTTGGGAGTTTTTTGATTACTGACTCAATTTCTTTGCTGGTTATTGGTCTGTTCAAGTTTTCTACTTCTTCCTGTTTCAGTTTGGGTAGTTTATATGTTTCCATTTCCTCCAAGTTGTCCAGTTTGTTGGCATAAGTTTTTCATAGTATTCCCTTATGATCATATTTCTGTGGCACTGGTTGTTATTTTTCCTTTCTCACTTGTAATTTTATTTATTTGGTTCCTTTTTTTTCTTTTTGATAAAGCTGGCTAGAAGTTTATTAATTTTATTAATTTTTTCTAAGAACCAGCTCCTGGTTTCGTTGATCTGTTCTATTGGCGTTTAGTTTCTATATCATTTTTTTTTTTTTTTGCTGGCTTTAGGGCTCATTTGTTCTTTTCCTAACTTCTTTAGGTATAAGGGTAGGTTGTTTATTTGATTCTTCTTGCTCCTTGAGTGAGGTAGGCCTGTATTGCCATATACTTCCTTCTTAGAACTGCTTTTGCTGCTTCCCAAAGGTTTTTGGACCATTGTACTTTCATTTTCACTTGTTTCCATGTATTTTTTAACTTTCTGCTTTGATTTCTTCATTGACCCATTCATTGTTTAGTAGCATGTTGTTTAACCTCTGTGTATTTGTGGTCTTTACAAATTTTTTTGGAAATTGGTGATTGACTTCTAGTTACATAGTGTCATGGTCAGAAAAGAATCATGGTATGGTTTCAATCTTTTTTTATTTGTTGAGGCCTGATTTGTGACCTAATAATGAGATCTGCTCTGGAGAATATTCCATGTGCCCTTGTAAAGAATGGGTATTCTGTTGTTTTAAGATAGAATGTTCTGAATATCTTTGTTAAGTCCATCTGTTCCAGTGTACCATTTAAAGCCATTTTCTTTATTTTCTGTTTAGATGATTTGTTCATTAATATAAATAGGGTGTTAATTCCCCCCACTATTATTATATTATTATCAATGAATTCCTTTCTTTTTGCTATTGTTTTATATATTTGGGTGCTCTCATGTTGACTGCATAAATATTTACAATTATTATATCTTGTTGGATTGTCCCCTTTATTATGATAAAGTGCCCTTCTTTGTCTCTTGCTACCCTCTTTGTTTTAAAGTCTAGTTTGTCTGATGTAAGTAATGTTATTCTGGCTTTCTTTTGACATCAATGTGTGTATTCGATGTTTCTCCATCCCCTCACTTTCAATCTGCACGTGTGTTTAGGCCTAAAGTGAGTTTCTTGTAGGCAGCATATAGATGAGTCTTGTGTTTTGTATCCATTGTGACACCCTATGTCTTTTGATTGGAGCATTTAATCCATTTACATTCAAAATAATTATTGATGGATACGTATCATGGTGCCATTTTATTACTTGTTTTATTGTCATTTCTGGAGATTTCTCTGTTCCTTTCTTGTCTTTTGTCACTTTTGGTCTCTCATTTGCACTCAAAGAGTCACCTTAGAATTTTTTGTGTGCTCGTTTATGGTCATGAACTCCTTTACTTTTTGTTTGTGTGGGAAACTTTATCTTCCCTTCCATTCTGAATCATCGCCTTGCTTGATATAGTATTCTTGGCTGCAGATTTTTTCCCATCCAGCACTCTGAATATATCATGCTACTCTCTTCTGGCTTGCCCAGTTTCTGTGGAGAGATCTCTAGCTAACCTTATGTGTCTTCTTTGTGAATTAAGATTTCTTATGTCTTGCTTTAGTATTTTTTTTCACTCTTCATCTCTGGTTAATTATTTTTTAAGTATTTTATATCTGTGGTAAGGGTCTCATGATGTCTTCTATTTTTTTTTTTCTCAAGCCCAGTGAGTAGCTGCTTTAAATTCTCCACCAGTCATGCTACTTATATCTGTTTTTCTTAGATCTCTGGCCATGGCCTTATCTTGTTTTTTTTTCATTTGGGATAAAGTCCTTCATCTTAGCATTTTTTCAAATCTCTGCTTTCTTGTGTTAGAAAAGCCAGTTATGTCCTCTGCTTCTAAAAGTAATGGCCTTAGGCAAAGGAGGTCATGTAGTGCCCAAGGGCATGGCACTTCAGGGAGTGTTTCTGGTATTAACCCTGCTGCTGTGTTTTGGCTGCTCTATCCTTTAGGCCAATTATCTGCAGAGGCTCTCCTTGCCTGCTGGGGGCAGTACTGGTCCCTGGCCTGAATATGGCAAGTTTTAACTACGTGTGCTCTGGTCTGCTTGTGAAATGAGACCTAACATCACTTCCACCAGGTGGAAGCCATACAGAACTCCTTGTTCAAGAGACATGGTGTGGGTAGTTGTTTGTGCTGGTATTCTGCAGGAGGTTCCTGTCGTACCAGGACTGGGGAGAGTTTAACCAAAAATTGTAGTCCCACCAGAATGAAGGGGTGTGGGGCTTGGGTATGCAAGTTAGGTACCCAGTGTTGGCACCGTGCTGCTTCCCACAGGTGGCTTTGTGATAATGCTAGAGATATGGTGGAGGCTGGATGTTTCCATCCAGCTCCTTTGTCCCCAGAAAGGCATCTCCATAAACACCGCCTTCAGGGGAAGCACACCAAGAAGAGTGAATGGTCTCCACACTGTGCGCCCCAGGCGGTCTTCAAACCCTCCTTTCCATGCTGTTTGCCCCCAGGTTGTTTGCCTGCCTTCTCTTCAGAAGCAGGGAAGTACCTTCTAGGCCTTATCCTAGCATTCACTGACCTTCAAGACAAGCATTAATCTCTATTGCTTGCAAGAATTCACAACATGTAACCCCTCTCATATTCCAAGCCGGTGGCTGTGGGTTAACCTTCTCCTTGTAAGCTCCCCTGTGTGAGCCTTTCTGTCACCCTTTTCTGCAACCCTGGTTCCCTCCCTTCTGCAGCCCCGGGATCCATTCTCCTCTAAACCATGTCTCCATGCTTCCCACCTTCTTCAGTGTGGCCGGTTCTCTCCCTTTAGTTGTAGGGTTTCTTCTGTCAGGCTTCAGGTCAATTTGTGGGGCATTTTTGGCGGATTTGATAATTATCTAGTTGTGTTCCTAGGAGACAAGTTTAGAGTCCTCTTACTCTACCTCCATCTTCCTCCTCCAGACCAGTTTTTTTTTTTTTTTTAACATTAAAATGGCTGGGACCTCAGAAAAAGGACACTCCTGAGAGAATTTAGAGGATTGGGATCCCATACTTCATAAACAAGAGTTCAGAAAGCAATTAAGTAATCACCAAAAGGACAATGTCCTCAGATAAACAGCTTCTGAATAACATTTGGAAGCTTAAACAAAAGGAGAGATCGCAAATCCAAGAAGATGCTTTCCAAACCAAAAGGAAGACGACTACTCACGGAAGTGGAAAACACAAGGAGTTCAGCTGTGTACATTACCTCCTCAGAGGTACAGCTTCTTTGCATTCCACTTCTGACTGCAAATGTAATTTGTTTTTATTTTTTTAAATTTTTAATTTTTTTAATGTTCATTTATTTTTGAGAGACAGAGAGAGACAGAGCACAAGTAGGGGAGGGTCAGAGAGAGGGGGAGACACAGAATCTGAAGCAGGCTCCAGGCTCTGAGCTGTCAGCACAGGCACGATGTGGGGCTCGAACCCACAAACCGTGAGATCATGACCTGAGCTGAAGTCGGACACTTAACCAACTGAGCCACCCAGGTGCCCCTCATGTAATTTGTTTTTAAAAGAGAAAGTTAATTAATTCAGCTGCCCCCTCCCCCGCCTCCCAATGAAGTGGTGGTGACTTCTCATTGGCTGAAGGCAAGGGCAGCCTGCTCTTGCCAGACCAAGAGGAAATCTTCTTTCTTACTGCTGGACGATGTAAGCTGTGATGAATGCTTTGTGAATGAGAACCCTCCCTTCATGGCTTCCTCATACCAATTTAATTAGGTATCTTTAGCATACCTTCACAAAATTGATCTAAAAATCCAGAGCCATTGCAATAAAAATCCCATTAAGCTTGTAGGAGTGTGCATGTGAATGCATGCGTTAGAATTTATTAAGCAATTATAAAAGTTTTATGGCAATGAAAAGAACCTAAAAAGCCAAAACAATTTTTAAAGAATAAAAGACATACAGTTATACTACATTTTATTGCACTTTGTCTTATTGCATTTCACAGATACTTTTTATTTTTTAACAGATTGAAGACTTGTGGCATCCCTCATTGAGCTATTCGATCGGCATGACTTTGTCCAAAGCATTTATCCTCTTCATGTCTCTGTGTCACATTTTGGTAAATCTTGCAATGTGTCAAGCTTTCTCATTATATTTGTTGTGGTGATCTGTCACCAGTGATTACCACTAAGGAAAGCTAAGATAATAGTTAACACTTTTTAGCAATGAAGTATTTTTTCATTAAGATATGTACATTGCTTTTGGGGACATAATGCTATCACACACTTAATAGGCTTGTGCGGTATAGGGTAAACATAACTTTTATATGTACTGGAAAACCAAAAAATGTATTTATTCGCTTTATTGCAATATTTGCAGTATATTCCCAGTGGTCTGGAACTCAATCTGCAGTATGACTCTACTATAAGCTGCATTAATTGAGCTGGTGTGTTAATGACTTCAAAGAGACACAGATCAGTGGAACAGAATACAGGTTACATAAACAGATTATCTTTTCATCTCCCTCACCCTTCCTCTATGGGTTTATATGTATTGGTACATAAGTACACACACACACACACACACACACATTGGATTTATTTGTAGCAAATGAAACAGATTGATTCCATTTGTAAAGCACACTATCATGCCAACAAATGGTTCTAGGAAAACTACACTGTTACTATTTGAACAGAAACCCTAAACCCTTCATCATGCCATATACAAATGCTAATTTGAAATGGATTATTAAGTCAAACATAATTGCTAAAAGCATAAAACTTCCGTAAGAAAATATAGGGAAAGTCTTCATGAACATAGGTATAGAATTTTTTAGGTGAGTCCAAAAGTTGCCAACCAGAAAAGAAAAACAAAAGATAAGTTGGACTTCATTGAAATTAACAAAATCTGAATTTTGAAAGCATTGTTAAGAAAGTAAAAAATTAAACCATAGAATGGCTGGGGTGCCTGGGTGGCTCAGTCGGTTAAGTGCCCTCCCAAAAGGCTGGCCAGCTGCCACAGGTGAAGGGAGAGAAGACAGCAGACACAAGCTTGTGCCTTTGCACATAATTGGTTTGTTCTGGCATCAGTAGTGACAAAGGGGCACATGAGTATGATTTGCTTTTCTGTTGAAGTTCTTGGTAATTATTTTTCTACATGACATATCTGTCTCGCATTTTTTATTTGCTCTGGTGGAGAAAAGAGGGGAAACCTCATTTTTATGAGAAATTTTCTACCTAAATTGTGTTGCTGCTGACTTTAGTATCTTTGCAAATAAGGAAAAATCAAGAATATTGTATTTTATTTTGGATAAGGCAATCAAAAAGCACGTTTCATCAACCGTGTACCTATTCTTACAATATTAGATTGTAGTCAGTTGAAAAAAGGGAAAAGAAACTTTAAACTACAACCCAAGTGTTTTGTTAATAGTTATTTTTAAGCACTAGCAGGGAAACTGTAGAGGTGGGGAGGCAGCAAGCCAAGCAAAAACTGTGTCCCAGCCAGACAAGAGCATGCAATTGTCTCTAAATATTCTAACAGAAATCTTTTTTTTTTTAATGTTTTATTTATTTCTAGGAGAGAGAGAGAGAGACAGTGCGAGCAGGGGAGGTCAGAGAGAGAGGGAGTCACAGATTGAAACATGCTCCAGGCTCTGAGCTGGCAGTCAGCACAGAGCCCGTCACGGGGCCTGAACCCACGAACCGTGAGATCATGACCTAAGCGAAAGTCGGACGCTTAACCGACTAAGCCACCCAGGCGCCCGGTCTAAGAGAAATCTTAAATCACACATGTCCAAGACCCAACTCAACCTCTACCCGCCTCTCACCTACACCTTATTTTACCCCGGTACACCCTATTACAAGGATGAATTATGTCAAGAGTTGCAAAGTTAAATTCCAGTCAGGCTTAACACTTGGATCTGCTAAGTAGTACTATACCTGGGGTCCTCAGAAATTATTAAAATAAGGCAGGCCAGGATTACAATGACCTAAAATAAGTTAGTGGCAATAAGGATGAGGTAAAGTTTGGTAGAATCATCCTGATATGTATTTTTTTTACCACACAAGTGACCCACTAAATTATACAACTGAATAATTTTAGGACTTTCCATATATTCACAGATGTGAATATGTAGCCATCACCACAGTCTATTTTAGTTTCATCATCTCAAAAGGAACCCTGTACCCTTTAGCTATTACCTCCCCTCACCCCAGCTTTTCATCCCCCACTTAAACAACCCAGCCCAAAAGCCCAAAATAGCCATGAGTTTTTGTCTCTATAGGTGTCCCTATTCTGGATATTGCATACAAATGAGTAACACGTGGGTTTTGTGATTAGTTTTACTTACTCAGCAGAATGGTTTCAAAGGTTCGTTCATGTTGTAGTGGTAGGGAAAATCTGTTGTAAGATGGCTGACAGGATTAATAAGAAAACATCTGTCCCTGATTAATGAGGAATGTGGAAGTACCAGGCTATAAATTATTCCCTCTGCTAATGCTCTGGGCTCAGACCTCCAGAGAATGATCTCCTCTGAGCCCACCGGTAGAAAATAAACCTCCTCCCTTCCAAGATCTCTGAGTGCTGCTTGGTTTTTCCACCAGGTGATCCAGACCGGATTCTATAATAGTAGAGGTTATCAGTGTTTTGTTCTTTTTTATGGCTGAATAATATTCCATTGCATGCATAGATGACTATTTATACAATGTTTATCTATTCATTGGTTGATGGACATTTGGAAAAGAAATCTCTTGGCCTCTGTGGCAAGGTACTCCCACCCCTGAACCAGGAGCATCCTTGTTTATTGAGAGAGACTCTTGGGGCGCCTGGGTGGCTCAGCTGGTTGGGTGTCCGACTTTGGCTCAGGTCATGATCTCACAGTTCGTGGGTTCGAGCCCCACATCAGGCTCTGTGCTGACAGCTAGCTCAGAGCCTGGAGCCTGTTTCAGATTCTGTGTCTCCCTCTCTCTCTGACCCTCCTCTGCTCATGCTGTCTCTGTCTCAGAAACAAATAAAACATTAAAAATGTTAAAAAGAGAGAGAGAGAGAGAGAGAGACTCTTTAGGCTCTCATTAGATCCCTGTTAGGTTGATGGCTCCCTTATCCATGTACAATGCCTAGAGGTATGCAGAAGTCCATTCATCTTAGTAAGAGGGAGATGACTTGGGGGACCCTAAAGCAAGAAAATCTTACCCAGAAAAGCTCAGCTCCAGTGGAGGAGGAGCACGTCTGAGTTCCCCAAAGGACAATGATATATTCTAGATCTCAATTTACATTAGTTCACAGAATTATCACCTGGAGACACAATAGTTATCTATGACCAGGAACACAGTTGGAGCAATTCCCTGAAGATAGAATAGATGTTAGTGACTATCTTGGGGTTCTGTGGCTGGCCTTAGCTAGCAATATTTCTTCTCAATATCCCAAAGCCAGGAAGGGATAGGGCAGGGAATCATGGGCAGTTGGGAGAGGTGTGGACTGTGGGTGTCCTCAGTGTACAAGGAGTGTTTACATCAGAGGATGTGACAGCTTCTCTGGTTCAAAAGTTGCTTTATTTCCCCAGAAAGGATCATAGCACGTAGAAGAATCAATAGACAAAAGCCTACATACTTTCACTCTCAGAATTTATTTTTGTTTGTGAAGTTGAAAGCTCTAAGCCATACAGAAGGAGGGAATAGATTTTTTTCATTCTTGAATCAGCTCAATTAATGGTGAATGTCTTGGTAATATCCTTTCTCCAACCTATGGCTTTTTGACATTGTTTAGTCACTGTTTAAAAAATATATAGAAAAAGGGAAATACTAAACTTGCATTGTTAATGAAAGTGATCTCATTTTATTAGGCAACTAGAGGTATAGCAAATCCTTGCTATATAGGACACTGGTTATAATACCACAAGCCAGGCCTGTGCTTCACGGAATTTGAAAGCCCAAGTTTCTTTTTCCTAAATTGTCTGTGATAGCCAGAGTAAAGGGAAATATTAAAAGTGATATTCACAAGCATTTTATTCACACAGTTTCTACACTTTACATGGATTAAAGAAAATTACCAGCAAGGAAACAGAGAGGAAAAGAACAGTAGAATATGTGAAGAAATAAATAACTACTAGTCTACTTTTATCTTCAGAGCAAGAGTATTTCAAGAAACCCTCTGTTTTTCCAACAGGTGTCTCATGTACATACACATGGGCTGTTTCACTAGCCTCCAGTTCTTACTGAGTCTGACTTTTTCCCTAAATATGGAAAAAAGCAAACCAGATCATGCTGAATCCCTCCCTTACTACTTCAACAATCCTTTAACTATATGAGAAATACTTTCCCGTGTGTGAGAAAACAAGCTCCTTATCATGGCATAGCAGACATTTGTCTTGGTTCCCAATTAACCATGTAGATTTTCTCTTGCAATGTTCATACATTTTAATATAAAATTTAACAGGCAGTAAGAGTAGAAATTTGAAAACACGTCTGTATTTACATTTAACCTTGCTTATCTTGTTGCTTTATCAGTAAACATTATTTAAGCATATTTTTTCTTACACTTATATTGAAACTGTCAGTTTATTCTGTTGGTCTCCTTCAAAATTTATTCCTAAGATCATCTTTACTACCCTTGATCTGAGGTACCACCCTTTCCCTCCTAGATTATTGCATAATTTTATCCACCAATTCTCTACTTCTCCTCTCGCCATCACACAAACTGTTTTCAACAAGCCAGGCTTCTTCTTTTTTTTTTTTTTTTTTTTTTTTAACAAACTAGCCATTTAAAGTAGAAGTCTTGAACATTAATCTTCCAGTGACTTCCCCTTTCACTGAGAATAAAACACAGATGGACCTCAACACCTCCCACAGCCTACGAGAGTTTTACTCTCTGACCTACTCACTACTGCAGCCCCTTGCTAACTGCTCCAGCTAAACTGACATCACTGTTATTCATCAAATATTTCCTGACTCATTTTTTCATTGGATCATCACGTGCTTGGGAAGCTTCTGCCTAGATATATGCATGGATACCTCTGCTGGCTCTATGCCTCTATAAGGAGTTGATTTAAGGCTGGAATGGGAAGCCTGGGTGCTTGGTTTCACTTTTTGCCGAGACATTGGCAGTGGAATTTACAATGGGCTGCTTAAAATTTAAAGTAAGGAACCTTGAGGCTGGAGCATGAGGTATCTCTCTGGTGCCCATTGCTTGCCTGCAGTCTCTCCAGCTGCATTGTATCCTTTACATTTAAATAAAAGCCCCACGTGAATTGACCCCAGGGAACTCAAATACCTCTTTTTAAATATCTAAACTGAGTCAATCCTTGCAACTCCTCCAATATTTTCTTTACATATCTCTTGCTGAATAGGGCCCACTCATTCCGTTATATTTAAAACCACTACCCAGCTCCTCCCTCACCACCAACATTCCCTACTGAGAGATAAAACTATTTTACATGGAGGGTAGTAGTTATAATTGTTTTTCTCGGTGGCAGATGGGGAAGCAGAGATCCATTGACTTAACTGTCCATCCAAATCAGATAAGGAGGAATGGTGGATTAGAAATTAGATGAACGCTTGTTTTCACTCATGGTTAATTTTTTAATTTTTCCATTTACTCCCAGTGATAGGTCTAATATGTAAAACATCATGATTTCTTTATGCATATGACTTATACATTTGAATATATACAGATATATTCAGATACATCAGATATGTTCAGATACATCTGTATATATACAAGTGTGTTTGTGTGTATATATATGTGTATATATATATATACATATACACAGAAATATACAGATAGGTATATTGAATATATACAAATGCCAACATCTTATAGTAAAGAATTTGTCTCTCTACTCTGGAGGGATGGTGCATTTATCATTTTGCCTGGCATCTAATTGTTCCTCAATAAATGTAAATTTCATTTCCCTTCACCAGGCATACCTCATGCTACATGGGTCAAAACTGTGTGTGTGGTTTTTTTGTTGTTTTTTGTTTTGTTTGTTTGTTTGTTTTGAGAGTGAAAGAATGCACAGGCAAAGGAGAGGCAGAGTGAGAAGGAGAGAGAACATCTCAAACAGACTCCATGTCCAGAGCAGAGCCTGAGGTAGGGCTCAATCTCACGACCATGACATTACAACTTGAACTGATCCAAGAGTTGGACACAATACACAAGGCCACCCCGATGTCTCCAAATTGTTGAGCTCCTTAAGAGTTAAACTCTGGAGTCTGGTTGTCTTGAATGAAACTCCAGCTTCAAAATTTACTAAAATTCTGTACACAAAGGTACTTTCTTAAATTTTTCATGTTTGTTTCCTCATTTCTAAACTAAGGTTAACAATAACTGTGGAGACTTAAGTGACAAAGAAATATAAATATTGGGAGTAAATATATCAAATTAGGACCTTAAATGTGGAAGCAGGATGCATGATGGCTATTAAATGTCTTAAAAACATATTTAGGGGTGCCTGGGTGGGTGGCTCAGTCGGTTAAGCATCCGACTTCGGCTCAGGTCATGATCTCTCGGTTTCTGAGTTTGAGTCCCGCACCGGACTCTGTGCTGACAGCTCAGAGCCTGGAGCCTGCTTCAAATTCTGTGTCTCCTTCTCTCTGCCCCTCTCCTGCTCATGCTCTGTCTCTCAACAATAAATAAATGTTAAAAAAAATTTAAATAAGTCATTTCTTATTACCAAAATGCTGGTTAATAAATCTCTGGCTAATACTAGTTAACATTAAATATTTGTAAATTAATATAAAACAAAATTATCAAATGCTTTGAGTCTGTTTTTTAGTATATTGACAAATAGCAATTAAGATGATGGAATATGGAATAATAGCTTTTTTCCACTGAGGTATTGTTAAATTTTTTAAACTATTTTATGAATTACGCCATTTTCAATAGTTTTATTGCTTCAATTTACCTTTAACTAGATGACTGGTTGCTCTTAATATTGCTGTCTTCTGATGTAGATCTATAAAAAATAGCATTACTTTAGGGTTAGAAACCATTGTAATTTTATGTTTTTCTCTCTTTTTGGAGTATAGTTGATACACAAGGTTACATTAATTCTAGGTGTACAACTTAGTGATTTGACAAGTGTATACATTATGCTGTATTTACTGCAAGTATACGTACCATCTGTCCTACTACAGCACTATTACAATGTCAGGGACTATATTCTCTAGGCTGTGTGTTTTATTACCATGACTTATTCATGCCATTAGTAGAAGCCTACATCTTCCTCTCCCTTTTCCCCTTTTCCTCAACCCTTCAACTCCACTCCCCTCTTGGCAAGCATCAATTTGTTCTTTGTATTTATAGATTTCTGCTTTCTGTTTGTTTATTCATTATTTTTACCATTCATAAGTGGACTCATGACATTTGTCTTCTCAGTCTGACTTATTTCATTTAGTGTAATACATTTAGGTATTTTTTAAATTTTACTTCTTTCCACGATACCTGCACTTCCCAACAAGAGTGCCTGAGGTTTCCTTGTTTCTTTCTTTCTCTACATCCTTGCCAACACTTATTTCTTGGGTTTTTTGGGGGGAGTGGGGAGTGGTTTCTAGCCATTATTACAGGTGTAAGGTCATATCTCATTGTGGTTTTGATTTGTATTTCCCTAATGATTAGTGATGTTGAGCATATTTTCATGTGTCTGTTTGCTATCTGTATATTTTCTTTGGAAAAATGTCTATTCAGGTCCTCTGCCCATATTTTAATCAGATTATTTGTGGGGTTTTTTGGTGGTCAATTTTATAAGTTCTTTATGTATTTTAGATATTATCTAATCACTTCTATATCATGTATAAATGTCTTCTCCCACTCATTAGTTGCCTTTTTGTTTTCTTAATGGTTTCTGTCACTGTGCATAAGCTTATTTTGGTGTAGTCTCAATAGTTTATTTTTGCTTTTATTTCCTTTGTCTGAGGAGACATATCTAGAAAAATGTTGCTACCACCAATTTCAAAGAAATTACTGCCTATGTTTTCTTGTAGGATTTTTATGTTTCATCTCTCATGGTTAGGTCTTCAATCCATTTTGAGTTTATTTTTTTGTGCATTGTATAAGAAAGTGGTCCAGTCTCATTCTTTTACATGTAGCTGTCCAATTTGTCAAGAACCATTTGTTGAAGAGACTGTCTTTTTCTTATTGCATATTCTTGCCTCCTTTGTTGCAGATTAATTGTCCATATAATCATGGGTTTTTTTCTGTGCTCTTTATTTTGTTCCATTGATATGTCTTTTTTTTTTTGTGATAATACCATACTGTTTTGATTATTATAGCTTTGTACTATACCTTGAAATCTGGGATCATGATACCTCTAGCTTTGTTCTTCTTTCTCAAGATTGCTTTGACTATTTGCAGTCTTTGGTGGTCCTATAAAAAATTTAGTATTTATTCTAGTTCTGTAAAAGATGCCACCAGTAATTTGATGGGGATTGTACTTTTCATCTGTAGTCAGCTTTGGGTAGTATGAATAGTTTAACAATACTAATTCTTCCAATCTATGTGCATCAAGTGTTTTTCCATTTGTGTCATCTTCAATTTCTTTCATCAATGTCTGGTAGTTTTCAGAGTAAAGGTCTTTCACTTCTTTGGTTAAGTTTATTCCTAGATATCTTATTCTTTTTGTTCCAAATGCATATGGAGTTATTTCCTTAATTTCTCTTTCTGCTACTTCATTATTATTATATAGAATCACAAATGACTTCTGTGTATTAATTTTGTATACTTCAACTTTGCCGAATTCATTTATTAGTTCTAACAGTTTTTTGGTTGAGTCTTTTGATGGTATCTTGTCATCTGCAAATAGTGACAATTTTATTTTTTCCTTGCTAATTTGGATTTAAGACATTTTTGTTGTCTATTTGCTTGGCTAGGACTTCCAGTACTATGTTGACAAAAGTGCAGGAGTGGATGTCCTTGTCTTGTTCTTAAGCCTAAAGGAAAAGTTCTCAAAGTTTCATCATTGAGTATGATATTAGGTGTGGGCTTTTCATATATGGTCTTTTTTTATATTGAGGTATGTTTCTATAAATCCATTTCTTAAGAGTTTTTTTTGGTGGAAGCTTTATATTTTTATCTTAATTGGCATGAGTGAGAAACAGAAACATTTTTCCTTCAGCTTATAACAATGAGACCCACTTATTTATCTTTACTTCTACATTCTTTTTCCTGAACATCCATTGAGCAAACTTGTAACTTGTATTGGTGATATGGGAAAGAAAAAAGTTGCATATAAGTGAATTAATTTAGACAGAGAAAGGCAACTAGCATATGATCTCACTTGTGTGTGGAATCAAATTAAAAAAAAAACAAAAACAAAAACAAAAAAAACAAAAAACAAGTCCATAGATAATGAGAACATATTGGTGATTACCACAGTTGGCATTGTGGAGTAAGTAAATGAGTGAAGGGGGCCAAAAGGTACAAACTTCCAGTTATAAAATAATTACATCAAGAATATATAATGTATAGCATGGTGAATATAATTAATAATAAAATATTGCATATTTGAAACTTACTAAGACAATAGATCTTAAGTCTTCATCACAAGAAAATAAAACTTTGTAACCATGTACAGTGACAGATATTAACTAGATTTATTGTGGTGCCCATTTCAAGTACCTTAATTCTAATTTTAGAAACATATGAGCAATATTAAGTAAATGTAAAATGAGAATTGTCCTATCTGTATTCTCCTTTTCCTATCATGTTTTTTAAACATTTTTCTCACCTTCTACATCTTCGAGTCACAAAATTTCCTTCTCTATCTCTATTAATCTCCTTGGCACAACTGAACNGTGTAGCAAACACGGCTTTCAATTTGAAAGGCACTGTGAATTTACTAAGTAGCTTTGGTTATTTCGGGACCTAAAAGAAAAGGAATGGAACTACTGGAAATCTGAAAAAAAATTGGTATATAACAAGGTTCAATATTTCTAAACAGAAATAAAATTCATCCAGAAGATCCAAAGTCAGCACTTTTAAGGCTTACTTGTAATATTCTGAATTACATTTTAGTTCTTCCCAAATGGATTTTAATATTGATTTTTAAAAATATAAGTTTACTTACTCTCCAGTTACTGTTTCCGCTCTGTTCCAAAATCTTATTTTATTCCATTTAAGAGCAATGATGGCAATTAAAATAAGGAAAGGTAGGAAAATGTAGAAACTGATGAAGAGGCCATTTTTTCGAGGAGCAGCATGTCGTTTTGCAGGTATGTTTTGACCTTTCTCTGAAAACATGAGAACACATTTTAACTTTTTCAAAGATGATATTCAAAGTTTATTACTAATCTGAATTATAAAAATTTTGGTTTCAAATAATACATTCATAGCATAAACAATATACATTTCAAAATGTTTCCAAAAATATAAACATTTTTAAAATATTAAAAAAATAAAAAAGGTTTCCGATATTCTGTGACTATGCCCCAAAGTGCATTATATACTTTTATAAACTTAATATTAATTAATATAAATTTGTATTTAATCTTTATGTGTATTTTTAACCTTTATGTTATATTGTAATATATTTTTCTATTCTATTCCCTTTTATGAACTACTACTTAAAACATTAAACTGATATTAAGTTCTACTAAATTTTTAATTTAAAAATTAGAGTAACAAAGAAAGAACTGTTAAAAATTATTTAATAAAGGGGCTCCTGGGTGGCTCAGTCAGTTAAGCGTTTGACTTCAGCTCAGGTCATGATCTCGTGGTTTGTGAGTTTGAGCCCTGCATCAGGCTTTGCACTGACAGGGCAGAGCCTGGAGGCTGTTTCAGATCCTGTGTTTCCCTCTCTCTCTGCCCTCCCTCCCTTGCTAATGCTCTGTCTCCCCCTCTCTCTCACAAAAATAAATAAACATTAAAATGTTCTTAATGATTTAATAAAAAAATTATTGCCATAACTGGTGCTTACTTATATTTAAAAATGTTTTTGCTCCCTTTTTATTTTATTTTAATTTTCTATTTTTACTGAGATATAATCAACATACAATGTTATATTACTTTCAAGGGTACAATATAACATTCCAGCAATTCTATACATTACTCAGTGCTCATTAAGTGTACTTTAACCCCTTTATACAATCACTCTTAAAAAACAAAATAGTAAGCTATGTTAAATTTTCATGTTACCAGCATAAGGTGATATTATTCTAATTTTGACTCTATTAATTAGAAAATAGGCATTCCCCTAAGTGTTACAAAGACATTACGGAAAGTTGGGGGGAAAAAAATCTATGAAATCTTGATTCAGTTAAACAAAAGAAATAAGACAGACAACTAAAATACAACAAACTAAAAGAATCAGAATTACCACCAAACCACTATGATGATGTTTAACACACATGAACTTAATGCCTCCCCCAAAAAAACCCACAAAAAATCAGTAAATTTAAAATGCAGATAGAATCCAACTATGTGTTTTTAATAAATAATATACCCTCAAAAAAGTGACTCAGAATGTTTTATGTATTTCAGAAAATAAATTGGCAAAATATATGCACAAAAATTGAAAGTAAGCAAATATGTAGCAGACTTAAACTATAGTAGAACTCAACACTTTCAAAGCTCTCCTTCTTGCCTTATCCATCAGAAAAGATCAACTCTTCATCAATTCACCTTAAGTTAAAATTGTATCATATTGGAAGTGGAGCTTCCTTCTCAACAACCTAATTATTTCACAGGCCAATTTAAGAAATTGGACTAATCATTATTGGATTAATTGGACAATATCCATTATTTTGAGGAAAAATAAAAGGCTTCTCTCTAGTTAAGATGAAATATTTTCATTTAATAGAAATATTTTCATTTAATAGAAAAAACCTTTTACAATAAAATTATAAAACAGGAAAAAAGGCTTCCAGGAAATGTCTGGAAGGCAATAGGAAATGCAAACTTTATCTGAAAGAAGAAAAACATAATATTGATGTATAAGGAAAATTTAATTTTACCTGTAGAAAACTTGCGGATTTCAACTCAGAGAACTAGAGTTCAAAGCAAAGTACAGAATTCCCAATGAGTGAAGGAGGCAGAGGAAGAATTCACAACAGCGGAAATGGCTAAAATCTGAAGAGGGCACTGGTGAGAAAGATGCTTTTAGATTACAGACAGCAGAAATGTTAGGAGCCTCTCAGGAGTCCTTGGCAAGAAAGATAAGAAATGTATACACATATTCCATATATAGAATATATATGTATCAGCCTAATGCTAATTAGAGAGTTGATTACTGGGTAGAGAATGGAAAGGAGATATCAGAGTTGAAGCAGTGCTGGAAAAAGAGCCCCAAGGAGATTTCAATTTCTCCACATTCTCACTAGCACATGTTGCCTATATTTTTCATTATGATGATTTTAATGTGTGAAGTAGTATCTCATGATGGTTTTGATTTTCATTTTTCTAGAATGTTCAGCACCTTTCTTGGGCTTATGACTATTTATATATCTTCTATGATGTGTGTTTTTTTAAAGTTTTTATTTATGTGTTTGAGAGAGATAGAGACAGTGTGAGTAGGGGAGGGGCACAGAGAAAGGGAGAGAGAGAGAATCCTATGCAAGCTCTGCACTGCCAACACAGAGCCTAATGTGGGGCTCAAACCCACAAAACCATGAGATTATGACCTGAGCTGAAACCAAGAGTCAGACACTTAACGGACTGAGCCACCTAGGCACCCCAAGGATATGTTTATTTAATTTCTTTAAGTCTATTTATTTACTTTTGACAGAGACAGTGACAAGGTGGGCAGGGGAGGGGCAGAGAGAGAGGGAGAGAGAGAATCCCAAGTAGGCTCCACACTGTCAGTGCAGAGTCCGACCCAGGGCTCAAACCCATGAAACCATGAGATCATGACCTCAGCTGAAATTAAGAGCTGGACGCTTAACCGACAGAGCCACCCAACCACCCTAAGGTGTGTTTATTTAAAGCCTTGCTCAATTTTATCTGGGTTGGTTGTTTTATTATTATTATGTTCTTTATATATTCTGGACACAAGTCCTATATGAGATACACGATTTTCAAACATGTTCTCCCACAGTATAGTTTGCCTTCACTTTCTTGTATCATTTGCAGTACAAAGATTTTAATTTTGAGATTGCAGAAGATGGCAGAAGAGTGGAGGACCCTAGCCTCACATCATCCCACAAATATAACTAGATAACTATCAAATCATCCTAAATACCCCAGAAATAGATCTGAAGACTAGCAGAACAAACTCCATAGCTAAAGAGAGAGAAAGGACACATTGAAGAATGTCCGAAGTGTGGAGATGTAACTTTGGCAAGAAATGGATCATGGCTGCTGTAGGAGAGAGGGAGCCAAGGTTGCAGAGAAGGGTGAAAGACAGACTAGGTCACAAGAAAGCACAAAGGGAAAGTGAAACTACATAGCAATTAGCTTGGAAAATGAAAGGGCCTGAATTTTGTGAGTTCCTGCAACCAACAGATCCTAAAGCCTAGAGTTTTAAAGGTCAGCATGCTTAGCTGTGGGAGACACTAGAGGCATCGGGGTTGCTCCTAGAGAGAAGACAGGCAAAAACATGCTGGACATACAGCATGGAAACAGTGATCTGAAGAGAACAATCTCATTTATGACTGCACCAAACATAATAAGATACCTCAGAATAAACTTAACCAACGAGGTGAAAGACCTGTACTCTGTAAACTATTAAACATCAATGAAAAAAATTAGGGATGACGCAAAGAAGTGAAAAGATATTCCATGCTCATGGATTCAAAGAACAAATATTGTTAAAAATGTCTATACTACAGAAAGAAACCTACAATTTTAATGCAATCTCTATCAAAATACTAATAACATTTTTCACAGAGCTAGAATAAATATTACTAAAATTTGTATGGATCCACAAAAGACTCTGAATAGCAAAAGCAATCTTTAAAAAGAAGAACAAAGCTGGAAGTATCACAATCACTGACTTGAAATTATACTACAGAGTTGTAGTAATCAGAACATTGTGGCACTCTTACAAAAATAGACACACAAATCTGTAGAACAGAATAGAAAACCCAGGTATTAACTCACAATTATATGATCAATTAATCTTTGACACAGCAGGAAAGAATATCCAATGGGAAAAAGACATTCCTTTCAACAAATAATGTTAGGAAAACTGGACAGCTACATGCAAATGAATAAAATTGGACCGCTTTCTTACACCACACAAAAATAAAATCAAAATAGATTAATGACCTAAATATGAGACCTGAAACCATAAGAATTATAGGAAAGAGCACATGTGGTAATTACTGTGACATTGGCCATACATAGCAGCTTTTTTCTAGGTATGTCACCTGAGGCAAAGGAAACAAAATAAAAAATAAATTACCGGGATTCCTTCAGAATAAAAAGCTTGTACACAAGTGAAGGAAACAATCAACAAAACTAAAAGGCAACATAGTGAATGGGAGGAGAAATTTACAAATTGCATATCTGATAAAAGGTTACTATCCAAAATCTATAAATAACTTATAGAACTCAACACTCTCCCCCCCAAAAAAATCCAATTAGAAAATGGGCAGAAGACATCAACAACTTTCTCCAAAGAAAGTATCCAGATGGCCAACAAACACATGAAAAGATGCTCTTAATCACGTACTATAAGAGAAATGCAAATTAAAACCACAATGAAGGGACTCTGGGTGGCTCTGTCAGATAAGCTTCAACCTTGATTTTGAAGTTCATGGGATCAATCCCTGCATCAGGCCTTGTGCTTACAAAGCGGAGCCTGCTTGGGGTTCTTTCTCTCCTCCCTGCCCTTACCCCACTCACACACTATCTCTCAAAATAAATAAATATTTTTAAAAAGTAAACAAACTAAAACCAAACTGAGATATCACCTGTCAGAATGGTGTAAATCAAAAACACAAGAAACAAAAACAAAACACACACACACACACACACACACAAAACAGGTGTTGGCAAGGTCATGGAGAAAAAGGAACATTCTTGCACTGGGAAGAATGCAAACTGGTATAGACACTGTGGAAAAAATATGGAGGTTACTCAAAAAGCTAAAAATAGAACTTATTTAATATTGGCACTATTGTGTATTTACCCAAAGAATACTAAAACACTATTTCAAAGAGATAATGTGCACTCCTGTGTTTTTTGCAGCATTATTTACAAATAGTCCAATTATGGAAGCAGTCTAAGGGTCCATTTATTAATGAATGGATAAAGATGTTATGTAAATATATATGAATGAAAAATTATATATATATATGAATGAATGAAATTTTGCCATTTGCAATGGCATGGATAGAGCTAGAGATTATAATGTTAAGGAAAATAAGTCAGAGAAAGACAGATACCATATCATTTCATTAGTAAGTGGAATTGAAAAAAAAACAACAAATGAGCGAAGAGAAGGGAAAGAGAGAGGAAGGGAGAGGGAGACAAACCAAAAAACAAAGTCTTAACTATAGAGAATAAACAGATGTTTACTAGAGGGGAGATGGATGAAAAGATGGGTGAGATAAGTGATGGGAATTAAAGAGAGCACTTGTGATAAGTACTGGGTGATTAAAGTAAAAACTTACCAAAAAGTTTTTAATTTTGATAAAATTCGCATAATCTATTTTCTTTTTTCACCTGTACTTTGTTGTCTTCTATATCACAGCCCATGCCAATTTCACAAAGATTTACTCATATGTGTTCCATAAGTTTAACTCTCACATTTAGATCTGTGATCCATTTTCACTCAACTTTTTTATTGTTGTGATGTAGCAGTCTAACTTCTTTCTTTTGCATGTGGACATATACTTGTCCTCCATTTTGGGGAAAAAAACATATTCTTTCCACCAGTGGAATTGCTTTGGCATCCTTATCAAAAAACAGTGACTGTAAGTATAACGTTTCTCGACTATCTTCTATTCTATTGAAATAATGTCTATCTTTATCTTTAAAACAGTACTATATTGTCTTATTTTAACACTGTAATATGTTTTGGAATTGAGAAAAGTGTTTTGAATGTGAAATCATCTTGAAAAGTATGTTTCCAAGATTGTTTTTACCATTCTGTGTCCCTTGAATTTCTGTATGACTTTTATTAAATTTTTTTTACATTTATTTATTATTGAGAGACAGAGAGAGACAGAGCACGAATGGGGGAGGGACAGAGAGAGAGGGAGACACAGAAGCCAAAGCAGGCTTCAGGCTCTGAGCAAGCTGTCAGCACAGAGCCCAACACGGGGCTAGAACTCACGACCTGTGAGATCATAACCGGAGCCGAAGTGAGACGCCCAACCAACTGAGCCACCCAGGTGCCCTTCTGTATGATAAAATCAACTTGTCAATTTCTCAAAAAAAAAAAAAAATACTACTTGGGTTTGTTAAGAATTGTGTTGAATTTGCAGATCAATTTGGACAATATTTCTGTATTAACAATATTGAGACCTCCAACAATGTTAAAAATATGATCTGTTTCTACCTTTATGCAGATCTTTCTTTCAATAATATATTTTTAGTTTTCACTGTATACCTTATGCTTTTCATTAATTTTTAAATTATATGTAAATACTGTATTTCTTTTTTTAATGTTATTTATCTATTTTTAGAGAGAGAGGGGCAGAGAGAGAGGGAAACAGAATTCCAAGTAGGCTCCCCACTGTCAGTACAGTACACTGCACAATGCAACACACTGCAGCCCATGGGGCTCGAATCCATGAACCATGAGATCATGACCTGAGCCAAAACCTAAAGTTGGATGCTTAACCAATTGAGCTACCCAAGCACTCCTAAACACTGTATTTATAAATACTATATGATTTCTGGGGATGTTACAACTGTAATTCTCCCTAATTTAATTTTGTTGTGGTAGAATACACAACACATAATATATATCATTCTAAACATTTTTAAGTGTGCAGTCAGTGGCATTAAATACACTCACATTGTTATATATCAATTATCACTGTCAAACTTTAGAAATTGTTCATTCTCCCACATTGAGCCCTTTAACTTATCATTTCTCCCTCCCACAGCGCATGGCAATTCCCATTCTACTTTCTATAAACTAACTACTCTAGGTACCTCATAAAAACAGAATTATCCAATATTTGTCTTAATCTGACTGGCTTATTTTAGTTAGCATACAGTTTTCAAGTTGTACCTATGTTGTAACATGTTTCAGAATTTCATCCCTTTTAAAAGTTGAATAATAGTCCATTGTATGTAATAACCACATTTTGTTCCTGTATTTATCTGTCAGTGAATGTGTGGTGGTTTCCACCTTTTGGTTAATGTAAGTAATGGCGCTATGAACATGTATGTACAAAGATACGTTTGAGTCCATGCTTTCAATATTTTTGAGTATATCCCTAGCAGTGAAATTTCAGGATGTGGTAATTCTATGTTTAATTTTATGAAGAGGGAAAGGCCAAGATGGTGGAACAACATGGAAGATTTTCACGTCCCTCCTCCGTGAAATACAGCCAGATCAACACCAAACCATTCTGCACACCTAGAAAACTGATTTGAGAATTAACACAACAATCTGCACAACCTGAACCAGAGAAGTCAGCAGGTACATGGCATGGAGAGGTGAACTGGGGGAGAGAGAAGCTGTGGAGGGCAGAGAGCTGTTTTTGCACACAGAGAGAGGATAGAGACAGAAGGGAGAGTACAAAAGCAGCTGGAGAGAAAAGAAATAGTATGCAAGGGTCTAAACAAAAAAGTTAGAAAGGAGAAAAGAAGGGTTTAGATTCCATTAAGACTCTATAAACAGGAGGAGCGCAGAGTCTGAAACTCCCCAGCTCAATACCTGGCAGTGCTTTGGTGGGAAGGGTGAATCCCTGGGAGCAGAGAGTGTGGTCTGAGTGGTCCTTGTGCCACACGGGGAGTGACAGTTCCCCTGCTGGGAGGATATTTGGTAGTGGCTGTGTGGCCATCCCACAGGCAAAGGTCTTAGCGAACCCTGGAGAACAACCACATTCGCTGATGCTGGAACAAGGACATTAAGGGGAAAGTCTCGAACCAGATGTGTGTTGTGATTTTCCATAATCCCTGAAATGCCGCTGCTACAAGATTGTGCGAACTTTTTCTGGGGCTGGCTGGCATCCAGCTGCAGTCTCTGAGCATCAGCAGCAGCATGGTCCCGTGAACATTTCTGGGTGTTGCTGGCACCTGGCCATTGCTTGGTGAGATCCTCCCCCAGAAAGTGTGAGTGGGTCAAATCCACAGTCCCTCAGAAGTGAGGGGTTGGGAAACACAGCTGCATCTGAGATAAAACTCAGAGGGAGGTGCCGACTAGCAACCTGATGGCTTGGTCATCAACAGTGTAAAAACAAGGAGTGGATGGAAGCCGGAGACAAAGGAGGGGTGTGTGATTGCTGGTCAGGGAGAGCACAGAGTTCTGACACTAGAGACTAGGTAGAAACAAAGACTAGAAAGGACCAGAGAACACCACCAGAAACTCCAACTCGACAGACAACATAATGGCAATACATTCATATCTTTTAGTATTCACTCTAAATAGTCAATGAACTAAATGCTCCAATGAAAAGACATGGGGTAACAAAATGGATAAGAAAACATGATCCATCTGTATGCTGTTTACAAGAGACCCACTTTAGGCCTAAAGACACCTTCAGATTGAAAGTAAGGGGATGGAGAACCATCTATCATTCTAATGATTGCCAAAAGAAAGCTGGAGTAGCCATACTTATATCAGACAATCTAGACTTTAAAATAAAGACTGTAACAAGAGATGAAGAAGGGCAATATATGATCATTAAGGTGTCTATATCAAGAAGATCTAACAGCAGTAAACATTTATGCTCCAAACGTGAAAACACCCAAATACATAAATTGATTAATCACAAACATAAAGAAACTCATTGATAATAATACCATAATAGTAGGGGACTTTAATACCCCACTTACAGCAATGAGCAGATCATCTAAACAGAAATTCAACAAGGAAACAATGGCTTCAAATGACACACTGGACTGGAGGGACTTAACAGATATGTTCAGAACATTTCATCCTAAAGCAACAGAATACACATTCTTCTCCAGTGCACATGGAATGTTCTCCAGAATAGATCACATAATGGCACACAAATCAGCCCTCAACAAGCACAAAAAGATCTAGATCATACTGTACATATTCAGACCACAACACTATGAAACTCGAAATAAACCACAAGAAAAACTGTGGTAAGATAAATACCTGGAGACTAAAAACCATCCTACTAAAGAATGAAGGGGCTAACCAGGAAGTGAAAGAGGAAATTAAAAACTACATGGAAACCGATGAATATGATAACACCACAGTTCAAAACCTCTGGGACACAGCAAAGATGGTCATAAGAGGGAAGTTTATAGCAATCCAGGCCTTCTTAAAGAAGGAAGAAAGGTCTCAGATACACAACCTAACCTTACACCTCAAAGAGCTGGAAAAAAAAAAACAGCAAATAAAACCCAAAACCAGCAGAAGACAGAAAATAATAAAGATTAGAGCAAAAATCAATGCTATCAAAACAAACAAGCAAGCAAAAATTACAGTAGAACAGATCAATGAAACCAGAAACTGGTTCTCTGAAAGAATTAACAAAATTGATAAATCCCTTGCCAGTTTGATCAAAAAGAAAAAGGAAAGGACCCAAATAAATAAAACCAAGAATGAAAGAGCAGAGTTCTCAACCAACACAGCAGAAATACAAACAATAATAAGAGAATATTATGAGCAATTATACACCAATAAAATGGGCACTCTGGAAGAAATGGACAAATTCCTACCAAAACTGAAACAGGAGGAAATAGAAAATTGGAACAGACCCATAATCAGTAAAAAAAAAAAAAAATCAAATTAGTAATCAAAAATCTCCCCCCACCCCCCAAAAAAAGAGTCCAGGGACAGATGGCTTTCCAGGGGAATTCTACCAAACATTTAAAAAAAGTTAATACCTATTCTCTTGAAGGTGTTCTAAAAAGTAGAAATGGAAAGAAAACCTCTAAACTCTTTCTATGAACCCAGCATTACCTTGATTCCAAAAATCAAAGGCACCACTAAAAAGGAGAAGTACAGACCAATTTTCCTGATGAACATGTATGTAAAAATTCTCAATGAGATACTAGCCAAACAGATCCAACAATACATTAAAAAAGTATTCACCACGACCAAGTGGGATTAACACCTAGGATGCAAGGCTGGTTCAATATCTGCAAAACAATCAATGTGATACATCACAACAATAAAAGAAAGGACAAGAACCACATGATCCTCTCAATAGATGAGGAAATGCAGAGAAAGCATTTGACAAAATACAGCATACTTTCTTGATAAAAACCCTCTACAAAGTAGGAATAGAAGAATCATACCTCGAGATCATAAAAATCATATATGAAAGATCCACTGCTGATATCATCCTCAATGGGGAAAAACTGAGAGCTTTCCCCCTAAGGCCAGGAACAAGACAGGATGTCCACTCTCACCACTGCTATTCAACATAGTATTGGAAGTCTTAACCTCAGCAATCAGACAACACAAAGAAATAAAAGGCATCCAAATCAGTCAGGAGGAGATCAAACATTCACTCTTCACAGATGACATGATACTCTATATGGAAAACCCAAAAGATTCCACCAAAAAGCTGCTAGAGCTGGTCCAGGAATTCAGCAAAGTCACAGGATATAAAATCAATGCACAGAAATCGGTTGCATTCCTATACACCAATAATGAAGCAACAGAAAGAGAAATCAAGGAATCGATCCCATTTACAATTGCACCAAAAACCATAAAATACCTAGGAATAAATCTAGCCAGAGGTGAAAAATCTATACACTGAAAACTATAGAAAGCTTATGAAAGAACAAGAAGGGACCAAAAAATGGAAAAATATTCCATGCTCCTGGAGAGGAAGAACAAATACTGTTAAAATGTCAATACTACTCAAAGCAATCTACATTCAATACCCACTAAAATAACACACACCTTCTTCACAGAGCTAGAAAAAAACAACCCTAAAATTTGTATGGAACTAGAAGAGACCTCAAATAGCCAAAACAATCATGAAAAAGAAAACCAAATCTGAAGACATCACAATCCCAGACTTCAAGATGTATTACAAATCTGTAATCATCAAGACAGTATGGCACTGGCACAAAATCAGACACCCAGATCAATGGAACAAAATAGAGAGCCCAGAAATGGACCCACAAACGTATGGCCAACTAACCTTTGACAGAGCAGGAAAGAATATCCAATGGAATAAAGACAGTGTCTTCAGCAAATGCTACTTGGAAAACTGGACAGCAACGTGCAGAAAAATGAGTCTGGACCACTTTCTTATACCATACACAAAAATAAACTAAAAATCGATTAAAAACCTAAACATAAGACAAGGATACATCAAAATCCTCAAGGAAAAAGTAGGCAAAAACCTCTTTGACCTCGACTGCAGCAACTTCTTACTCAACACATCTCCAGAGGCAAGAGAAACAAGGGAAAATGAACGACTGAGACCTCATCAAAATAAAAAGCTTCTGCACAGCGAAGGAAACAATCCGAAAAACTAAAAGTCAACGAATGAAATGGTTAGTATCCAAATCTATAAAGAATTTATCAAACTCAACACCAAAAACACAAATAATCTAGTGAAGAAACGGGCAAAAGACATGAATAGACACTTTGCCAAAGAAGACATCCAGATGGCCAACAGACACATGAAAAAATGCTCAACATTACCCATCATCAGGGAAATGCAAATCAAAACCACAATGAGATACCATGTTACACCTGTCAGAATGCCTAATTTAACAACTCAGACAACAGATGTTGGTGAGGATGCAGAGAAAGAGGATCTCTTTTGTACTGCTGGTAGGAATGCAAACTGGTGCAGGCACTTTGGAAAACAGTATAGAGGTTCCTCAAAAAAATAAAAATAGAACTACCCTATGACCCAGCAATTGCACTAATAGATATTTGTCAAAGAGATACAGGTGTGCTGTTTCAAAGGGGCACATGCACCCCAATGTTTATAGCAGTACTATTGACGATAGCCAACGTATGGAAAGAGCACAAATGTCCATTGACAGATGAATGGATCAAGAAGATGTGGTATATATCTCACACACACACACACACACACACACACACACACACACACACACATACAATGGAGTATTACTTGGCAATCAAAAGGAATAGAACCTTGCCATTTGCAACTACATGAATGGAACTAAAGGATATTATGCTAAGCAAAATTAGTCAGTTGGAGAAAGACAAATATCCTATGACTTCACTCATATGAGGACTTTAAGATACAAAACCGATGAACATAAGATAAGGGAAACAAAAATAATATAAAAATAGGGAGCTGGACAAAACTCAAGAGGCTTAAACATGGAGAACAAACAGAGGGTTGCTGGAGGGATTATGGGAGGGGAGATGGGCTAAATGGGTAAGGGACATTAAGGAATCTACTCCTGAAATAATTGTTGCACAATATACTAACTTGGATGTAATTTAAAAAAATAAATAAATTATTAATAAAAAAAGAATCACCATACTATTCTACAGAGGGTGCATCATTTTACATTCCCACCAGCAATGCACAGCATTTTTAATTTTTCCACATCCTTATCAACATTTGATATTTTATGAAATTTTCCTATAATAGCTATCCTAATAGCTATATCCTTGTAGGTGTAATCTGCAATTCCCTAACAATTAGTGATGTTAAACATCTTTTCATGTACTTATTGACCATTTGTATATCTTCTTTGGAAAAATGTCTATTCAAACCCTTTGCCCATTTTTTAAAACTGGGTTATTGGTTTTTTTTGTTGAGTTATAAGATTCTTTACATATTCTGGCAATAAATCCTACATCATATATATGATTTATAAAGGGTACCTTGGTGGCTCAGTCGGTTGAGCATCCGACTTTGGCTCAGTCATGATCTCATGGTTTGTGAGTTCAAGCCCTGTGCTGGGCTCTATGCTAACAGGTCAGAGCCTGGAGCTTGCCTCAGATTCTGTGTCTTCCTTTCTCTCTGTCCCTCTCCCACTCATGATCTGTCTGTCTCTCAAAAATTACTAAACGTTAAAAAGGTAAAAAAAAAAAAAAGTCATATGATTTATAAACACTTTCTTCAATTCTGTGGCTTACACTTTCGCTTTCTTGATTAGTGTCCCTTGATAAACAACTTTTCAATTATGATGAATTCCAATTTATCATTTGTGTCTGTTGCCTGTGCTTCTTGTGTCATATCCAGTAAATCACTGCCAAATATAATGTTATAAAGATTTCCCCATGTTTTCTTCATTAGCTGGTACATTTAAACTTTGATTCGTGGAGTTATTTTGTCTATGGTATAAGTAAGCATCCACCTCATTCTTTTGCAGATTGATACCCAATTATCTCAATACCATTTGTTCAGAAGACTCCCCTTTCTTCCATTGAATGGTCATTGCATTCTTACTGAAAATCATTAGACCATATATGCAAGGTTTATTTCAGGGCTACCTATTTTTTCCCACTGGAAAATTTCACTTTCTTATTTTGTTAATTTGTTTCCCAAGTAAAATATCAATTTTGAAGAAGGTACACCTAGGCACTGGTGTAAAATTCCATATTTTTATCTTAGCTTCTATTAAAAGGAAGTGAGAATTCAAAATTTTTCTTTAACTGCCTATAATTATAAAGAAAATAATATTGATGGAGGAGGACATTTTGCAATTCTTAATCAGACAAATGCAAAGAACACTAGCTTCTAATGATGTTGCTGATATTGATCATGTTAATTAAATCTCATAGTACAACTCTTCAAATAATGATATCAAAATTTGCCTTCAATTCAAGAATCAATGAGTAAATAGAATATTTCTAATGACAAGCAAGAAGTATGGTATTCTCATCCAGAAAGTTATACTTCAGCATCCAATACTTGGGCTATTTTTTATTGCAAACAAGGTTTAGGATAATATTCTTTCATCTTTTACAGTATTTGAACAAGAACATTTATTTGATATGGTTTGCCAGTGGACAAATGTGTATGCAAAGTTGATTGGAAGGAGTTAGATGATGCAGGAGTGATCAACATTATGAATAATTATTTTAAGGGTGTTTATATCATAAAATAAAAATATATTCGATTATAGTACAACATCATTTACAATTGCTAAAAAGAAGATAAAATAACAAATATAAAATAGTAAAACATGTAGAGTATCTGATGAAGATTAAAAATTCTGATGAAGGAATCAAAGAAGGCCTAAAAAAATGGAGAATCATACTATGTGTTATTGGAAGATTTGGTAATAAAAAGCAAAGATGTAAAATCTTCCTAAATTGATTCTTAGGTTTAACACAATTTATAACAGCAGGATTTTTAAATAAACATAGACAAGCTTATTCTAAAGTGTATAAGGAAAGGAGACCCTAGGGTAGCCAAAACAATTCTGTAAAAGAATAAAGTAGGAGGATCTTATTTTCCCAATGTTAAAGATTACTGTACAGCAACAGTAACAAAAACAGCATAGCAATTGTGGAAAAAATGACACAGAAAGCAATGGAAAACAGTATAAATAACTGAGAAATATACCAACACAAAAATGTCCAATTAATTTTTTTATGATGTGCAAAAACAATTCAATGTATGAAGGTAGTTTTTTCAAAGAATTATGGTGGAGCAATTGGATACCCATTAATAAAAAATTTAATCTCCCATCCTTTACAAAATGTAATTCAAAATAGATCCATAGACTTAAAAGTAAGACACAAAATTAACACCTTTTAGAAACAGAGAGAGAAGGAGGCAAACATAAGAGACTCTTAAATACAGATAACAAACTGAGGGTTGATGGGGGTGAGGGAGAAGGGAAAGTGAGTGATGGACATTGAGGAGGGCACTTGTTGGGATGAGCGCTGGGTGTTGTATGTAAGCCAATTTGATAATAAATTATATTAAATAAATAAACTAAAATAGAAATATTGTGGCAGAAAATTCAGGATTTAAGGTTAACAAAGAGTTCATACACTTGACACCAAAAGCATGATCCAAAAATGAAAAAAAGGACAACTTATCAAAATGAATATATTTTTTAAAAAACTGGGTCTGCAAAAAACAATTACAGAACTGAAGAAAATATGTTAAGATTACATATCCAACAAAATACATGTACCTAGAAAAAATTTTTTTTAATCTGAAAACTCGACACTTAAAAAACACAATCTAATTAGAAAATGGGCAAAAAATATGAGTAGACTTTTCACTGAAGAGGATTTTTAGATGCCAAATAAAGACATTAAAGATAGTCAACATCATTACCTACTAGGGGAGTTCAAAATGAGTCCATTATAAGATATTAATACATAGCTAATAGACTGGCTAAAAAAATGATATCATCAAATGTTGACAAGGATGCCAATAAACTGGATCATTTATATATTACTGTTGGGAATGTCAAATGTTACAGCCACTCTGAAAATAGTTTGGTAGTTGCCTATAAAACCAAAAATTACTTGGGAAGCCTGGTTGGTTTAGTCGGTTGAGCATCTGACTTCGGCTCAGGTCAGGATCTCACAGTTCGTGGGTTCAAGCCCCGCGTTGGGCTCTGTGCTGACAGGCAGCTGAGAGCCTGGAGCCTGTTTCAGATTCTGTGTCTCCCTCTCTCTCTGACCCTCCCCTGCTCATTCTGTCTCTCTCTCTCTCTCTGTCTCAGAAATAAATAAAACACTTAAAAACTTTAAAAAAAACTATAAATGACTTATCATTCACTCAGTAATGTAATTTTGGGATGTTTCCTAGGGAATTAAAATTTTACGTTCATGCATAATTTTCTATGCAAATTATCATTGCAGATCTATTCATAATTAGCTAAAAATTGGCAACCACCCAAATTTCCTTCAGTGAGTAAATAATTAGACATATTTTGATACATCCATACAAAGGAATACTAGTCATCAATAAAAAGAAATAAAGTATACATGCAACAACTTGGATGCAGTCATGGAAATTATGCAAAAGAAAGAAGTCAATCTCCAAGAGATACAAACTCTATGATTCCATTTATATAATATTCATGAAATAATATAGTTAGAGAGATAGCAGTTTAGTGGTTGCCATGAGCTAAAAATGACAGAAAGAAGGGATCAATGTAGCTACATAAAAGGGTAATATTAGGGTCCATATAGTGATGATAGAGTTTTGTATCTTGATTGTGCCGGTGGTTACACAAATTTGAACATGAGGTAAAACTGCATAGAACTAAATACACACACTTGTGCACTCATGCACATATACACATACACAAATGAGTGCATGTATTCTGGTGAAATCTAGATAAGGTCTGTACATTTTATTAATGTCCATTGCATGGATTTGATATTGTACTATGGTACTGAATTATGGTAACACGAGTACAAAGCACTTCTCTCTGCATTTCTTTCCAACTTTTTATGAATCTATAATTATTTCAACATAAAAAGTTAAATGGAAATCACAATGAAATATCACCACACATCTACAACTGGCAAAACCAAACCAAACCCCCCCCCCCAAAAAATGACAATATCAAATGCTTGTGAAGTGTGGATCATTTATGCAGAGAAATTGGTAATCTCATAGATGAATAGATAGAAAACAAGTGGTACAGACACTTTGGATAATAGTTTAGCTGTTTCTTATAAAATTAAAAATACGCTTATTAAAAAAATGCACTTAGTAAATGACTCAGCATTCTCATTCTTAGATATTTGTCCCATAGTGAGAACTTATATATACACAAAGCCTATGAGCATATGTTCATAGTATCTTTATTCATAATAGCCCAAATCAAGAAACAACCAAAATACCTTTCAATGGCTGAATGTATAAGCAAATTATATCCTTTCTATATAGAATCCTACTGAACAATAAAAGAATGAACTCTTAAAACATATGACAACAGGAATCGTTCTCAAATGCATATGTACTTAATATGACATTCTGGAAAAGGCCAATCTATAGGGACAAGGGGCAGCCAGGAGGAAGTTCTGAGGTGACTATGGTGTTGGGAACTAGAGCCTGTGTGTCTTTTTCAATATCCATTGAACTGTATACGACAGAGTGAATGTTCCTGTATGTAAACTTCTTAAAAACCAGCACACTTAATAAAAACAAAATATAAGAGCTTAAGGCTGATTTTTTCCAAAATTATCAAAAATATATCAATATATACATTTAAGAATCTCAGCCAACCTGAGCAGGATAAATTCAAAGAGAAACACATCTTGGTAAATCATACTGAAACTTATTTAAAACATGCCTGAAACTCAGACAAAGAATAGGAGAAACATTATATTAATGGGATGAATGATAAGACAGATACTGTAGTCTCATCAGAAAATGTAAGCTAAGATACAAATGTATTACATCTTTGAATTGCTGAAAGTAAAAATACCCAATGTAGAAGTCTACTTCCAGTGAAAATACACTTCACAATTTTAGACATTTTTATAAAAACATTTTGAAGATAACAGCTGAGGCTGTTGGTTGCTGCAAGGTACAAATAAAAAGAAACACAAAAGGAAGTTTTTCAGTGAAGGAATACGATGCACATGGAAATTTGAAAGTACTGGAAGAGTTAAAAAAAAATCTGAAAACAGTAAATGTAAATATTTATATTAAAAAATCTTTAACATTCTATTAGCTATTTAAACAAATATAATAATGTATTACCCAGTTAACTATAAATATATATATAGTTATATATAATTACAAAAGTGCAAATGATAGAAAGACATTAATGGAATTATACTGTTATGAGATTTTTACATTTTAATATTTAGAAAAAATGAATACGCTATATTTTTCATGAATGTTCACCAAATAAATGTTAAAATATTTCATACCATTTACTATCCATATACTATGGATATAGATTTTATTCCCTTTACCTTTCAAAAGTATGGTTAACTAAAGATGCAACTTGGTTGTGAATTAGCACATCACAATAGCCAACATCCTTGGAATATATAAATACATAATAAAACTATCATCTTTTCTGTAGTTTAGCCATACATATATAGAAAACTCTGCTATATAAACAGAAATGTTTTGGGAACCATGATTAAAATTAAAGGAAGGGCTATTAGCATGCTCACTCCTTGATTGGAACTAAAAAGTATATACAAATTTTGATTGACAGTATGATCTAGAGCTGTACTGTTATACTTGCCACTAGCCACACTGGCTTCTTAAATTTTTATTAAATAAAGTAAATAAAATAAAATAAAATAAAATGGAAATTATATTTCTTTAGTTGCAGTATTCATATGTCAGGTGCTCAATAACCGCATAGTCAGTGAAAATCATTTCTATAAGTACACAAAACTCTACTGAAGCACACTCATCTAGATACTAACCTTCTGGAAGCCAATACCCATCATTATAACTTCCTCCTGGTGATGATGGTTTTGGATAACAATTTGGAGGAGAATATCCAACATCACAGTGACAATTAAACATATTATTGCAAACCTAAAACCAGAACCAAACAGAAAATAAGAACAATTTATGTACATGGTAAAAATTAAATGCATTATTTGTGACAGTTAGATAATGTAAGTGATTAAAATATGATAATTTCCCATATTTTAGGTAGCTTTGATTGTATTTTCATGTGGAAAATAATTTTTAAAATAAAATCTAATATATAAATGTCAACGAAATATCTTTTCAATGTCATAGATACTTTCTCTTATTGGTCTCTTGTGTTTTTAAATAAAAATAGATAACATTCTGATACAACTGAAATGCATTCTTCTAAAAAGTTATAGAGGGGGAAGAAAAAAACATGGCAGAGAAGAAGGGGGCTCCATACTTCCTGCCCTCATCTCTCAAACAACGAAGGGCTGAAGCCAAAGGACTCCGAACCCCAAGAGTCTGGGAGGAAAGGAGATGGAGTCTATTAGGAAGACAACCTCATACGTGCGTGATTGCAAACTGGGGGACATAAAAATAGGCTGGGACATGGAGGCACAGAGGGGAGGGATCTCCTTCTGCAGAGAGACAAAGGGAAGAGAAAGAGCTGCTGGGGAGATGCAAGAATATAACTGAACAAGATAAAAACTTTGACCCAGGATGGAGAGGAATCCTATAATCCCATCTTTAACTGCAGGGCTTTCAGAGAGAGATCCCATCTCTAACTGTGGGGCTTTCTTTGGACTGTTTGCCCTGTTCTCGTCCCAGGGGACAAGGGGCATTCCCTCCAGGTTCAGGGGTACCTCAGGGGCACAATAGGCACTGGGAGGAACTGGTCCCCTGCCCTGAAGTGCTGTGGCTCTGGATTACATATCAGGTGCCATCATTAACATGCGCGGAGTGAGAGCTTGGAACCTGGCTGGGCTGGGCATGGGACATAGGAGATGGCCCACCTCATCTGTGCCCACAGCACAGTGAGGATGGATCCAAAGGAGTGATTTGGGATACCTGGTCCTAGGAGAAGGGATTAGGGTGTCACCATTTTTCTCCCCACAACTACCAAGGCGAGGCCTCAAGGATTTGTCGGAGGGGCCCACAGTGAAGGCAGGACCCGTCTACACCAAACCACGCCCATCTGTGCTGGGTAGCTACTTTTTTTACAGAAGCCAGATAGATACTGTGGAAACAGATGGTCTCCTCTCCCAAGACCAGCACTGCTGCATTGCCATGATTAACTCTAAGTCAGTTCTTGCTATTCATATATATTCTCCCTATTCTCATTCTTATCTCTCACAAAAAAATTGTGAACAGGTCAATGAAGCCAAGAGAAGATTTTTTGAAAAAAATAAACAAAATTGATAAACGTCTAGCCAGGCTTCTCAAAAAAGAAAAGAGAGAGCACCCAAATAGACAAAATCACAAATTAAAATAGATTTATTATAACCAATCCATCAGAGTACAAGACACTGTCAGAGAATATTATGAAAACTTATATGCCAACAAACTGGACAACTAGAAGAAATCGTCAAATTCCTAAACACCCACACACTATCAAAACTCAAACAGGAAGAAATAGAAAAGCTGAACAGACCTATAACTAGTGAAGAAATTGAATCAGTTATCAAAAATCTCCCAACAAATAAAAGCCTTGACCAGATGACTTCCTTGGGGAATTCTACCATACATTTAAAACAGAGTTAATACCCATTCTTCTCAAGCTGTTCCAAAAAATATAAAGGGAAGGAAAACTTCTGGACTCATTCTACAAAGCCAGCATCACTTTGATTCCCAAACCAGACAGAGATCCAGCAGAAAAAGAGAACTACAGGCCAATATCCCTGATTAATATGGATGCAAAAATCCTCAACAAAACACTAGCAAATCGAATTCAACAGCATATAAAAAGAATTATCCACCATGATCAAGTGGGATTCATTCCTGGGTTACAGGCCTGGTTTAATATTCACAAATCATTCAATGTGACTGATCACATTAACAAAAGAAAAGATAAAAACCATATGATCCTGTCAATAGATGCAGAAAAAGCACTTGACAAAATACAGCATCCTTTCTTAATAAAAACCCTCAAGAAAGTCAGGATAGAAGGAACATACTTAAACATCATAAATGCCATTTATGAAAAGCCCATAGCTAATATCATGTTCAATGGGGAAAAACTGAGAACATTCCCTCTGAAATCAGGAACATGACAGGGATTTCTACTCTCATCACTGTTGTTGAACAGAGTGCTGGAAGTCCTAGCATCAGCAATCAGACAACAAAAGGAAATAAAAGGCATCAAAATTGGCAAAGATGAAGTCAAACTTTCACTTTTCACAGATGACATGATATTCTACATGGAAAATCTGACAGAAGAAAATCCATCAGAAGTCTGATGTAGTAGAATAGTCTACTAGTCCATGAATTCAACAACATCGCAGAGTACAAAATCAACAAACAGAAACCGGTTGCATTTTTATACACCAACAATGAAGTAACAGAAAGAGAAATAAAGCAACTGATCCCATTCACAATTGCACAAAAAAACATAAAATACCTAGGAATAAACCTAACCAAAGATATAAAAGATCTGTATATTGAAAACTACAGGAAACTATGAAGGAAATTGAAGAAGACACAAAGAATTGGGAAAACAGTCCATGCTCATGGATTAGAGGAATAAATACTGTTAAAATGTCAATATTACCTAAAGCAACCTACACATTCAATGCAATTCCAATCAAAATTGCACCAGCATTTTTTTTCAAAGATAGAACAAACTATCCTAAAATTTGTATGGAACCACAAAAGACCCTGATTTGCCAAAGTAATATATTGAAGAAGAAAACCAAAACGGGAGACATCACTATTCCAGACTTTAGCCTCTACTACAAAGCTGTCATCATCAAGAAAGTATGGTATTGGCACAAAAACAGACACGTAGACCAGTGGAATAGGACAGAGAACTCAGAATTGGACCCACAAATGTATGGCCAACTAATCTTTGACAAAGTGGGTTAGAGTATCCAATGGAAAAAAGACAGCCTCTTTAACAGATGGTGCTGGGAGAACTGGACAGCAACATGCAGAAAAATGAAACTAGATCACTGTCTCACACCATACACAAAAATAAACTCAAAATGGATGAAGGACCTGAATGTGAGACAGAAAAACCATCAAATCCCTAGAGGAGAAAGTAAGAAACAACCACTTTGACCTCAGCCGCAGCAATTTCTTACTTGACACATCTCCAAAGGCAAGGGAATCAAAAGTAAAAATGAACTATTGGGACCTCATCAAGATAAAAAGCTTTTGCACGGCAAGGGAAACAATAAACAAAACTGATAGGCAACCGACAGAATGGGAGAAGATAGTTGCAAATGACATATCAGATAAAGGGCTAATATCCAAAATCTATAAGGAACTTACCAAACTCCACACCCGAGAAATAAATAATCCAGTGAAGAAATGGGCAGAAGACATGAACAGACAGTTCTCCAAAGAGGACATCCAGAGGGCCACAGACACATGAAATGATGCTCAGCGTCACTCATCATCAGGTAAATACAAATCGAAACCACACTGACATACTACCTCACACTGGTCAAAGTGGCTAAAATGAACAAATTAGGAGACTATAGATAGTGGCAAGGATGTGGAGAAATGGGCACCCTCTTACACTGTCAGTGGGAATGTAAACTGGTGCAGCCTCTCTGGAAAACAGTTTGGAGATTCCTTAAAAAATTAAAAGTAGAATTTCCCTATGACCTAGCAATAGCACTGCTAGGAATTTACCCAAGGGATACGGAAGTGCTGATGCATAGGAGCACATGTACCCCAATGTTCATAGCAGCGCTTTCAACAATAGCCAAATCATGGAAAGAGCCTAAATGTCTATCAACTGATAAATGGATCAAGAAGATGTGGTTTATCTATACAGTGGAATACTACATGGCAATGAGAAAGAATGAAATCTGGCCATTCGTAGCAATGTGTATGGAACTCGAGGGTGTTATGCTAAGTGAAATAAGTCAGGAAGAGAAAGACAGAAACCATATGTGTCCACTCATATGTGGGTCAGGAGAAACTTAACAGAGGACCTTAAGGGAGGTGAAGGGGAAAAAATAGTTAAGGAGAGGGAGGGAGGTAAACCATAAGAGACTCTTAAATACTGAGAACAAACAGGGTTGATGGGGGTTGAGAGAGAGGGGAAAATGGGTGATGGGCATGGAGGAAGGCACTTGTTGGGATGAGCACTCAGTGTTATATGAAAACCAACATGACAATAAACTATATTAAAAAAAGAAGTCCCTATACAAATTAATGTGCTACAATAAAGAACTGTAATACTATGTTTCTTATTTGGGTTTGTACAAATATGACCAAACAGTGTAAAAATAAATAAATAAATAAAAATAAAAATTATTGAAATTGTGAAGCTAGAAATAATAATGTGGGAGCTGACATATAATATGAATTGTGCTAGATTTTTAAAAAATGCCAACTTTTACCCAAAAAATGGGGGAAAACAAAAAGGAAAAAAGCATGCTTAACCAGAAAAAGATACAAAATGTATTGTGCTAGAAATAGGAAAACTATAAAGTATCTACAAATATTATCTCGTGGATGAATCAAAAGGATCACAGCTAATGTCATTGTCATTGTTCCACTAGCGTCAGGAAGGAGACAAGGATCTCCACTCTACCATTACTATTTAACATAGGACTGGAAGGCTTAGACTCAGCAAACAGACAACAAAAAGCAATAAAAGGCATACAAATCTGCAAGGAAGAAGTCAAACTTTCACTATTTGTAGACACCATCATACTCGATGCAGAAAACCTCAATGACTCCAACAAAAAATTGCTTAAAGAAATACATTTTATTCAGTAAAATCACAGGATAGAAAATCAATGTGCAGAAAACTGTTGCATTTCTATATACCAACAACAAAGAGGCAGAAAGAGAAATGAAGGAATCAATCCCATTTTCAAGTGTACCAAAAACAATAAGACATCTAGGAATAAATCTAACAAAAGAAGTAAAATATCTACACTCTAAAAGCTATAGAACACTTATGAAATAAATTGAAGAGGACACAAAGAAATGGAAAAGTATTCCATGCACGTGGATTGGAAGAACATTGTTAAAATGTCTGTACTACCCAAAGCAATTTACACATTTAATGTAATCTCTATCAAAATAACACCAGCATTTTTCACAGAGCTGAAACAAACAATCCTAAAATTTGTGTGCAACCACAAAAGACCCCGAATAGTCAAAGCAATACTGAAAAAGAAAACCAAAACTGGAGGCATTACAATTCCAGATTTCAAGCTATATTACAAGACTGTAGCTATCAAGACATTGCTGGGACCCACACCCACCTCGCTGGATGACAGTCACAGCAAGGAAATGGCAGTGTTGACACACATGGTAGCTCCTGCCATGAGAAATGAAAACTGGTATCTGGCTACTACTTCTGCTACTACTGGCTCATGCTGGAAATAAGCCTGCTGCTATTGACCAGGCCTCACAATATTCCAAATCAGACTGATATTCCCCACACAGATACCTCATAAGGAAAAGCACATTCCTGCCTTTTCAAAAGAGATTTAAGATGAAAGCTCTGTGGATGATTGTCGAAGGCTCTTCCTATGGGCCTTGCAGATCCAAGACTTAGATAATAAAGGGAGTTAAGAACACAGGAGTTACAATTGAGCCTGGCCCCGAGACAAAGAGCCTAATTTATTGTCAAGGAACAGATAAGGGCAGAACTTAAGTTAATACTTACACCTTTTCTAACTGGTGATGTATGGCAGTCCCTTCCCTAAGGCCTACTTTCCGCAAACACCCTCCCTTACACTGGTGGCTGGGATGAGGATAGATAAGAGTAGCTAAAACATAACCCAAAAACAAAGGCCGACACATTTAGGGCCTCCATGGTGTTTACACATTCAGCGTCGAGTCAAAAAGGTTTCCACAAACAACTTATTAACCAGTTCAAAAACATTCATCCTTTTGTGAGCCAGACAGAATGACTCCTAGCCTATCTGTATACAACTTAGCCTATGTCCTAATCCTAGTGTTATTAACTTAGAACAAATATGTATGTCATCCTGTTTTTCACTAAGAATATCCTGTTATTCCTTAGCTGTAAGATGTACTCAACCTCACTATGATTGGGGTGATTCTGCAAGAATACTTCCGAAAAACCTGTTCTTCTATGCTTTTCAAAGCATCTTATCACAAAGTTTTCCATTGTAAAAATTCCTTTTTTTGATCTCATGTTGTCATTGGACCTTTAAATAAAGACACCAAAACTGACAGGACAGAGATGTCTGCCTGGTGACCAGAAAGAATCTCAGGGTTCTCTCATCCCTCCCTCGCTGACACCGTCCATCCTTCAGGGACCCCTGGACCTGCTGGAGCTGGCCTCCGGCAAGACATAATGGCAGTGGCACAAAAAACAGACACATAGATCAATGGAGCAGAATAAAAATCCCAGAAATGGAGCCACAACTATATGACAACTAGATTGTCAACTAATCTTTGAGAAAACAAGAAAAGTATATTCGATAGAAAAAGTCTCCAGCAAATGGTGTTTGGAAATAAGACAGCTACGTGCAGAAGAATAAAACTGAGTGACACTTTCTTACACCGTACACAAAACAAATTCAAAATGGATGAAAGACCTAAATGTGAAACAGGAAGCCATCAAAATCCTAAATGATTTTGAAACCTCTTTGACCTTGGCTGGAGCAACTTCTGACTAGATGCTTCACCAAAAGCAAGGGAACAAAAGTGAACATGAACTATTGGGCTTCAAATAATAAGCTTGTGCACATCAAAGAAAGCAATCAATAGAACCGAAAGGCAGCTTACAGAATGGGAGAAGATATTTGCAAATGCTTTATCTGATAAAGGGTTAGTATCCAAAATCTATAGAGAACTTCTCAAACTCAACACCTAGAAAACAAATAATCCAGTGAAGAAATGGGCAGAAATATGAATACTTTTCCAAAGAAGACATACAGATGGCTACAGACACGTGAAAAAATCACTCATCATAAGTGAAATACAAATCAAAACCATGATGGGATTACCACCTCACACCTGTCAGAATGGCTAAAAATAACTATAATTTATTATTGTAAATTAACAATAGTTTACCATGTGAGAAGACATTTTTAAAACTAAGAAGCTAGTCTCACCAGAATTTGAGAAAATGCACATTTTCATCCATAATAGGTGGGAGCAAAACTGGTACAATGTATCTTAAAAACATAGTATTTCTGAACATTTAAATGCTGCATAAGATTGGCCCATCTGATTTCATTGCTAGCAACTTAAGAAATCAGACAATTGTACAAAGGTGAATGTACAGCAATGTTCATTACACCATTATTAACATTAGTCAAGTAAAACTTTAACATTATCTAAAAGTCCATCAGTAAATGAATTTTCAAATACAGTATGGAGGAGACATACAGGGAAATAACTTGAAGCCACTAAAGAATAAAAGGGATCTGAATGGACACGGAACTGCTCTCACAAAAATACTAGATGATAAGTACTATATGTAGTATAAATAGATTAAGTGTGTATTTACATATATATCAGTACACATACATTGAATTATAAGCAAAATTTATATAAGCATGTATAAAAGTATATTTGTAGTCTTCAATAAGCCCATTTCCAAAATTTCACACTCTTAATCTAACGTAATAACAAATTGTTTCATACTGCATTTCTGTACAAAGTTCACAGCTTATTAGCTCATGAGACCTTTAATAATCTTAACACAGAAATCATGTACATAAGTATAAGTAATGGAATCCATTTTCCTTATTTAACTGCAAGTTTCTAAAAGAAATTTCCATATCAAATAATTCTGAACCTTATTACTATCCTGGAAAAAGCCACTAATGGATTTTAAACACTATGTGTAAAAATAGAGAAACTATTACATACCCCATGTCCACTGCAATTTATTACTGAGTCACAATTTGCTGTTACTGAATGCTCACTTATATCAACACAGGATCCATTAAAACAATACTGAAATGTTAAAACAACCAACAAAAAATCTTTAAAGTCAAGAGTTGAGCAATTGTACTTGATACAGAAATTAGATGCACAAGATAGATCGATACAGATACACACACACACACCAATCTGGATTTCACAACATCTACTTCTTCTAATAAAAGAAGTTGGGAGTCCAAATGACATATAATTACTACATATAAAATTTTGAGAATGCAATACTACTTTTCCCTTGAGGGAACACAGTTGTGAGTTTATTGATACTAATTGGTGTGAGAACAAAAACAGCCAATTTGTACTGACTATTTGTAATGAGTTAGGGTCTGTCTTTGCATTTTCTATGCATTTTTATAATATATACTCAGATTGACCCTGTGAAAGAGATGTTTTTATCCTCATTTTAAATGTCTATTTATTTTTGAAAGAGAGAGCACAAGTTGGGGAGGGGCAAAGAGACAGAGGGAGACAAGAATCTGAAACAGGCTCCAGGCTCTGAGCTGTCAGCACAGAGCCCAAAGCCAGGCTGGAACTTGCAAACCACGAGATCATGACCTAAGCTGAAGTTGGATATTTAACTGACTAAGTCACCCAGGTGCCCCATCCTCATTTTATACTTGAAAAAAATAAATGTACTGCTTTAAGGCATGCATGAGCTATTGACAGAGCTAATACTCAGTGCAGGAACTACTTTAGTCACAGAGCTTCATATTGATCATTGCTAAATATCAATGTTATCATTTTCATATTTATTTCCAACTTTAATGACAATATCTCTTATCTCTCACATCAACATGTGTTCTAGAGAAAGTTATTTAATCCCTCCATGACTCAGCTTATCTAACTTTGAATTTGGAGCAGCAATTGATACAAATTTTTAAAATATAGGTTATAAGGATGAAATAATTTGCTAGACATAAGGAACAAAAGCAGTGTCTGGCACATAGTAAATGTTTACTAAACACAAAATATTTTTTTAAATTATCTGTTTATTTACTTCATTTTCATGTGGACTTTAAGTGCTTATTCCTCTACCCAAATTTTAATTTAATTTGAATATCTTTAGGGAAGTCTGTAAAAATTATCTGTTGTCTTTTCTCAGGTTATCTGATAGAATATACACTGTGTTATGAATAGTCTTAAAAAACATTATTTCCTTTCACCGTTAATCAATCATCATCATGAAGGAAGGAATATCAGCTTGTTCAGTAACTGGAAGTACTCTCATGAAGCCAGAAAGAATAACAAAATTTTGTACAAACCAGAATTGTCTGTCCACAAAACTATTTTCATTCTAGTGCTCCTTAAACACTGTAATTAAGGCAATAATAACTAGTCATATTTCATCGGGCTGTCTTTAGGGGGAAAAGCCAGGAAAGGTTAAGACCCATGCTTCTGATACAATTTCCTTCAAGTAAACGGATCAATTTGCAGCTGGCTCTTTTGGTTTTTTTGTTTGCTTGTTTGTTTTTTTAATGTTTTATTTATTTCTGAGAGAAAGACAGCATGAGCAGGGGAGGGTCAGAGAGAGAGGGAGACACAGAATCTGAAACAGGCTCCAGGCTCTGAGCTGTCAGCACAGAACCCGATGCGGGGCTCGAACCAACGAACCGAGAGATCATGACCTAAGCCAAAGTCAGACGCTTAACTGACTGAGCCACCCAGGCGCCCCTGCAGCTGGTTTTTTTTTTGTAATGACAGCGAAAACAAGAGATGCTACAAAAGTAGTTAAGTCTGGGCAGTGGCTGAGATGATGTTTTGAATATAAACTAATATACAAACTTCCTTCTTTGAACAAGAGACACAAACAGTGTCCCAAAAGCAGTCACACCATGCTTCAAAGAAAAGAAAAACAATATGAGAAAATAAATATTTCCTAAAGAGAAATGCCTGGATTATATAAGCATATTTTCTTATAGTCCCAGGTAAGAAAAAGGGAGTTAATTTTATTCATTAACCCATTGATTCGCTTATCTAGTGTTGGATATTTAAATGTCCCAAATATACTCCTTTTCAAGTTTGAAATTAATGTGTTGAGATATATTCACTTCCCTAGCCTAGCTATGTGAACTAGAATCACTTCTCCTCTTCTATGTCTTATCAATAAAAAATCAGAAAGCTTTCTATCATATCCAATAATATTAAGCAAACTTGCATTGCTGGAATAATGTCTATCTCCATGCAGCATACTCTTCACCCGGTACATAACAGTATTAAATATATGAGTGTTTTATTTAAAATTTCATTATGATTTATAAGGGAGATGTACTTTCTTCCTGTTAATAAATAACTTCTCCCTTCTCTGTTTCTTTTTATCTATCAAGATAATTTTTACAAAAGACCCACATTTAGTGACAGTAAAGAAGTCTTTCCTTTTCCATCATTCTGAAATCAACTGAACAAGGGAGAATAACAAATAATTCCTTGATGAATTTTTCAAATAACCACAGACAAATTCTAATTCACTCACAACAGCTCCCCTTTTCCTAATTAGTGTGAGTAAAGAAGCATCAGAAAGAGGCAATTTGAAAATGAAAGATTTAAGAACTTCCCGGGATTCTGAAACAAAAGAAGGCCACTGATGGATAAAGTAAAGTGAGGAAGCCACATCATCAAATACAATGGTAAAGGAGAGAGCCCGGTTGATCAGTCTCAAATGTTCTCGATGAGCTGCAGCCTGAGTAATAGGAAAAGCAGAAGAAGAGCCAAAAAGGGCAGGTAGGGAAAGGTGGCTAAAACGCAGAATTATCCATGGAAATCTGTCCACAAAACCACAAAATTAGCTCTCATATTCACTACTCACCTATCTTTTCCCTCAATTACAAAATGTAACACAACACTTTTTTTAAAAAAATTTTAAATGTTTTATTTATTTTTGAGACAGATAGAGACAGCGTGAGCAGGAGAGGGTCAGAGAGAGAGGGAGACACAGAATCCGAAAGGGGCTCCAGGCTCTGAGCTAGCGGTCAGCACAGAGCCTATGCGGGACTCGAACCCATGAACCGTGAGATCATGACCTGAGCTGAAGTCGGACGCTTAACTGACTGAGCCACCTAGGCGCCCACACAACACTTTTATCTCAAGGGAGAAAATTTAGAAAGGTATTTTGTTTCCTAAAGCAATTAAATTAATGGTGACTACAGAATGTGGGCTTTTCAAATGCTATCCAGTGAAGTATCATGACCTAAAAGCCAGTTTCCAAAATGAAGACTGTCATGTAACAAACCCCTGTCACATGGAAAAGGCTGCCAATTAGGGCTTTTGTTTTTTTAAATTTAATTAGAAATGGTATGGGAGTAAAAAGTCATGCTAGCTTAAAGCTCCTACTGAACCAAGTAGAGACAAACAATCTTCCTTCCTCCCTTCCCTCCTTCCCTTCACTTCCCTTCCTTCTATTTCCTTCCTTCCTCATTCCCTTGATTTCCCTCCATGGGGACATTGGCCAGTTGGGCATAGGCTAATGATCAGACTTTCCCAGGCAGAGAATCACTGCTAGAAAGATGAGTGATCTATAAAGCTTTTAGGGGTCATACAGCTGGTGGGACAAATCAGCCCGGTAATCTTCTGTGGCATTTGTATGTCTGGTTCCCATATGGTTTTATTTCAGATGTCATTGTAATTGTCTTTTGCCTGAAGGTGAGATGTTATTTCACTCTCCCTACTTTTAAGATTCTTTGTCTTAATTTTCATAAATTTAATTATGCTATATCCTACTGTGAATTTTACTGGGTCCGTCCTATATGACATTCAGCTTCTTGCATTTTTATGTTTATACCTTTTGGCAAATTTGAAAGCTTCCAGACATTATTTCCTCACATACTTTCCCCTTCTTTAATTCTTTCTCCTATTCTTCTAGAATGACAGTTTCATGGTATTGTATCTTGTACTATAATCTCACACATCCCTGAGGCTCTATTCATTGTTTTTTTTCAGTGTACTTTGTTATTCAGATCGGGTATTTTCTATGGTTCTATCCTCAGCTTTACTGATTCTTTTCCCTGTCACCTCCAGTCTGATCCTGAGCCCATTACTGAGTTTTATTAAATTATTTTTTTAAGTTTATTTATTTATTTTGAGACAGACAGAAATATTTATTTATTTGTGAATGGAGCAGGGACAGAGAGAGGAGAGAGAAAACCCCAATGCAGGGCTCAAACTCCCAAAACTGTGAGATCATGACGTAAGCTGAAACCCAGAGTCAGATGCTTAACCAACTGAGCCACTCAGGCGCCCCTATAATTTTTTTTTTATTTCAAAAATTTCCAGTTGGTTCTTTTTTATATCTTTTCTCTGTGTGCGGGAACATTCTATTGTTCCAAGAGTGGTTTCAAGAGCATGTTTGTAATTGCTAATATGCTAATATTCTAATAAATAATGGCTTCTTTACATTCTTTCAAGAGTATTGGTGTCATCTTGGTGTAATGATGTTAGGTTTTTCTTTCAAATTGAGATTTTCTTGGTTCTTGGTATGAAGATTAACTTTTTATTGAAATCTAGATATTTTGAGCATTATGAGATTCTGAATCCTGTTTAAACCTGTGTTAGCAGTTCTCTGTTCTAGACAGGGGACAAGGGATATTGCCTCATTATTGTCAGGTAAGGTTAGAAGTATAGGTTGCACTAACACCTGAGATGAGAGGGCGTCCTAATTACTACAAGGGTCAGGGAAAGACAGACGCCACTAAGCTTCTGCTCATATCACCCTGATTAGAGTGAAGGTATGGCCACAATTCTATCTATGCTGTTTGGTTAAAGTAAAGCAGTTATTATTTAAAAGTGTACTGTTTGCTAGACTGTTCCTTTGGCTAAAGAAGTCAGGATTTCCTTGATGACTTCTTTTCGTGTCTGTCCCATTTGGCACTTCTGAGTTGCTAGCTTTGCTGACACCCAGGTTGGGATATATGAGGCAAAAATAAAAGGAAACTCACTGCTATGTTGTTCCTTGGTTTCTGAAGTCCCTACCTACTCTTGCCTTTCTCTCCTCAGCTTTCAGAATCTTAATGTTAGCTTTACATATAAAATTGTTTTTAACTCTACCCAATAGAAAAGTATGTCTAGTGCATTATTCCAGAACACCAAATCTCTACCTGGTTATTTTTAATCTTCACATAATACATTTATCAATATTTTCCTTTATATTTAACTCCTTTTGCAGCATTTAAGAAATCTTTGCCTGAATGAGAAACAATGAAATCTGGCCATGTGTAGCAACATGGATGGACCTTGAGGGTGTTATGCTGAGTGAAAAAAGTCAGGCAGNCTTATTAAAACATTTTGAACTGCAGTTCCTCTGAAATAATATTTTCTACTTTAGTCTAGAAGTCAGTTTATCATCATACAAATACTGCATGCTTTATTTTAACTTTACAATAAGTCTTGGTATTTGGTAGTATGACTTTTCAGTTTACATTTTCTTCTTTAAAATTATGTTGGCAATTTGTTATTTGGGTATTGAGTTTGGTGAGTTTTTTATAGAATTTGGATACTAACCCTTTATTCCATATGTCATTTGCAAATATCTTCTCCCATTCCATCAGTTGCCTTTTTTGTTAATTGTTTCCTTCACTGTGCAGAAGCTTTTCATCTTGATGAGGTTTCGATAGTTCATTTTTGCTTTTGTTTTCCGTGCCTCCGGAGACATATCTAGTAAGAAGTTGCCGTGACTAAGCCCAAGAGGCTGTTGCCTATTTTCTCCTCTAGGATTTTGATGGTTTCCTGTCACATTTAGGTCTTCAATCCATTTTTAGTTTATTTTTGTGTATGATGTAAGAAAGTGGTCCAAGTTCATTCTTCTGAATGAATAAAGATGTGGGGGGGGGTGTGTGTGCGTGTGCGTGTGTGTGTATATACAGTGGTACATTACTCGGTGATCAAAAAGAATGAAATCTTGCCTTTTGCAACAATGTGGATGGAACTAGAATGTATTATGCTAAGCAAAATTAGTCAAAGAAAGACGTATCATATGATTTCACTCATATGTGGAATTTAAGTAACAAAATGATGAACATAGGAGAACAGAAGGAAAAATAGGACAAAAACAGAGAGGGAAGCAAACCATAAAAGGCTCTTAAATACAGACAGCAAACTAGCAAACGGAGGGTTGCTGGAGGAGTGTTGGGCAGGAGGATGGGCTAAATGGATGATGGGCATTAAGGAGGGCACTTATTGGGATGAGTACTGGGTGTTTGTTATATTTAAATGATGAATCACTAAATTCTACTCCTGAAACCATTATTATACTATATGTTAACTCTTTTTAAAACTTTCTTAAAAAAATTAGTGGCCATTTTGTACTTTTGGCCTTTGCATTTTCATATAAACCTTTAAGTCAGTTTTCAATCCCCACCAGCAGTGTATCTCCTTCTTCTCCATAAATAAATAAATAAATAAATAAATAAATAAATAAATAAATAAATAAAAGCAAAAACAGAAACAAAAATCTGCCAGAGTTTGATTTTTGATGTTATCATATTCATCAATTGATTTTGAGAACATTGACATCATAACAATATTAAGTCTTAGAAATAAATGAGGATGGCTTATCCCTCTATTATGTAGATCTTCTCTGTCTAGTAATGCTTTGCAGTACTTTGCATTGTTAGTGTAGAAGTTGTCTTGCATGTCTTTTATTTAGTCTTCCTAGGTTATAAATGCCTTTAAATGCTAACGGTGTCACAATATTATGATGCAAAGACTCTTTTCTAAAAATTTCATTTTGTTACCACTGTAAAACTATAAAGACATAAAATTATGGGGATGCTACAATCTGGGCTTAAGCCAAAAACACAATATTTAGTAAAAATCACAATCCACAGACTTTCCATGTGCAATCCAAACAGCAGAAATGCATGTTTTGTAGGTTTTCCCTTGACTTCAGGGAAATATATATCCATGTAACTAACAGTTATTTATAAAAGTCACTGTAGAAATAAAGTATATTGTAATTTATCTGGCCAACCTACAATTGGTGTTTAATGTGTTTTGATTTTATTCTCTATTGTAACACATCATAATTGCTCTATACCCAAATGTCTATTTCCTATATCTAAAAATTAACTTATTATTACATTAGAAATGGCTTAAAAAGTATGTTAACATATTAAACTCTTTACATTTCTAAATCACTTTCCAGAAAGCATGTGCTAATTTATACTAGTTTTAAGATGATAGTAAATTTTGTTTCTCAACATCAAATATTATTTTCAATGCCCAAGTAACACAAAAATAATAGTTGGATATTCATTTACTTTGTATTTATTTAATCACAAGTTAGGTGGAACTTTTTCATGTTTCTTAGTCATATGTTCAATTTCATAACTTTTTTTGTACTGATCTATAATGCTGTGTGTGTGCAAGTGTGTGCATGTGCACATATACCTAACATACACATATATTGTGGTATACATATATATTATGTGATGTTTTCTCTAATACCAACTGGGTGTTCAACAATTCCAATAAGTCAATGCTGACACTATTTGGATTTAAAATCTGATTACACAAGAAGAGGGGGCAAGATGGCGGAGAAGTAAGGAGCTCCGTACTTGCACTCGCGCCCATACATCACACAGAAAAGATCTGAAGCCATTGGAAACCTTACAAAACCTGAGAGATTGGGAGACAAAGGACGCAGAATCCACTGAGAGAGCCTTCTAACGNTGTTATGTGGAAACTAATTTGACAATAAACTATTAAAAAAATAAATAAATTTAAAAAAAAATCTGATTACACAACTTAAAAGTCTCAATGCCACAAGACCGCCCCCCTCACAGATACCAGATGCAAATTTCATACCATCCACACTCTGACCAACTGGCTTTAACTGGAGATTCCCATGGCCCTCTCCTCAGGTTTGCTCATTTGCTCATTTGCCTCACAGAACTCAGGAAAACACTTTACTTGTTTTTATCAGTTTATGATAAAGGATACAACTCAGCAAGAGCTAAATGGAAGAAATATATAGAGCAAGGTATATTGGGAGTAGGGGCAAGGAAGAAGTCATAGTTTCTTTCCATGACAGCTCCAAACATCTCATCATTGCAGCAAGTTGATTTGTTCATCAATTTAGAAGGTCTCTGAATCTCAATGTTCAAAAGTTTTATAAAGTTCAAACTCCAGCCATACCACTTTCCTTCCTGAAGGTCTGTGAGCGGGGCTAAAAGTTTAAACTCTAATCATTTGGTCTTTCTAGGAATCAGCTCCATCCTGAAGCTGTCTAGAGGCCCCACACTAAGTCACCTCTATAGCATAAACTCAGGTTTGATTGGGAGGGGACAAATAACAAAAAACATTCCTATCACACAGGAAACTCTAAGGGGATTTAGACGCTCCATGCCAGAAATCAGGGACAAAGACCAAATTATACTACACACACACACACCATTTTAGTGTGTATTAATGAAAGATTAAATTAGTCAATAAATTTATGCATTTACTCTGTCATATTTATAGTATTTTTTCAGTTTAGATTGTCTTTGAAAAGATAACATATTACTTTGTAATGTAGTCAGTACTAATATGTTTCTTTGTTATTTTTATGTCAGAATGTCTTTTCTCGTTCTGAGATAAGTTTACTAGCCACTTCCATTTTTCTCTTAATTTTCATTTCTTAAAGTATATCACAATGTAAATATTTTAATAAAATGTGAGATAACTGTTTACCTTTTTTCTTTGGTCAACTGTTTTTTTAAACTTTTTATTTATTTATTTTGAGAGAGAGCAAGAGACTATAAGCAGGGGAGGGACAGAGACTGAGGGAGGGAGGGAATCCCAAGCAGACTCCACACTGTCAGTACAGAGCCCTGTGAGGGTCCCAAGGGTCTCAATCCCATGAATCATGAGATCATGACCTGAACTGACACCAAGAATCAGACACTTAACCAACTGAGTCACCCAGGCACCCCGGTCAACTAATTTTTTAATGGTACCAATTTAAAAATCATTTATTCTATTTCTCAAAATTTTTGAGAAAAAAATAAACAAAGCTTAAACTCTGTTTTATTATTGTGTCTTGTGGGAAGGCCAAATTATATACATAAAATCAAATTCTTGGCTTGGCTCTTTTTTTGCCTTTCTTTGTTGTTCTTATTAGTCAGGGTGTTCTGACCTACTTTGTTTTTGGCATATTATCTGATTCTGTTTTGTTCTTTGTTTACACAAACTTTGCAGATTAGATCCTGGCCTAACAAAAAGGCTTAGATTCTTAAGTATGAAAAAATAAGTTTAAATATCTATAGCAAAACTTAAAAGAATGACAGATAGTGAAGCAAGCATTTCTTTGACTAAAAGAAATTCTGTCCTTTGAATCTTAAGATCATGATACAGTAACTAAAATTTGTAAGATTATTTATAAATGAAAAATCATAAATCTTCCTCTCTCTCTTTTCCTCTCTCTCTAGGAGGAACTGCTCAATATCTCAGTGAAGATGTAGTGTGTCCAGGCAGGAAATGAGTTCAGAGTCTTCCCAGACTGCCATGTTGGACCTCATCCTTCCCTTTCTTTCTTTTCTTTTTCTCTTTCTCATGCACAAACGCATTCATACACAGACACTCACACACACACACACACACACACATCATATATGGAATAAAATAAAATCTGTATTTACCTTCCGTTCACCACATATAGTGCCATCATACACTTTAGTTAAATCCTTCACTGAAGATGTTGCTTCACTTCTTAAATATGCTGACAAACATATATGGCCTCCAAGGTAAGTATATTGAACATTATAAACTGTTCTTGGTACTATCTGTGAATGTGTCCAGTGACAAACTATCTTTCCACAAAGGATATCCCTGGCAATATAAGGCAGAAAAAATTATTCGTATGTCACTTAGGGATAAAATATATTTATTAAGTCATTAACATTTCAAAATGAAGATAATTCAAAATGTTATTCAGATCATAACACCAAAGTTATTCAGAACATATGAAGCATAACAAATAAATTCATGTGTATATTCTAGGTTCATCGCTCATTCATATTAACTTATTTTTGCACATGTGCGCACGCGCGCACATGCGTGCGCCCACACACACAACACATGCATTCAAAAAAGTATAGTAGTGTTGGGTGTCTGGGTGGCTTAGTAAGTTGGGTGGCCAGCTTCAGCTCAGGTCATGATCTTATGGTTTGTCGGTTCAGACCCCACGTCATGCTCTGTGCTGACAGCTTGGAGCATGGAGCCTGCTTCAGGTTCTGTGTCTCCCTCTCTCTCTGCCCCTCCCCACTCACAATCTCTCTTTCTCTGTCTAAAAAATAAACATTAAAAATTTTTGAAGGTATAGTAAGTAGTCTGAATACACACCGAAAATCACAAGTTGTATTACCACAGTTTCCAAACTCATCTCCTTGAAAATTCACTTCTTGTGAACATAGATAAGTAGAAACTTTAGCAACTGAGAATATAAATAGTTACAATTACTAATCTTAAAAAAAATAAAAGTGGTAAATTAATATAGAAACATCTGACAACAGCAATGCCCAATGTCATCTACTATAAATATGTAGTGTCATCTACTGGCTATACAAGAAGGATAAACACTAAAAACTACTCACTTGAGAATAGGAAAATTGTGTCAAGGGCAGAAATGATTAAGAAAGCAGTTATTTGCTCTCTTATCTACAATTCTACTTCCCTCCACGCCAATCATGTGAAATTTCATTAATGTATGATTTTTTTTTTTGGTTCTGTACTTACTAGGCCTATTTTGCCTCAACATAGTTCGAAGTCATATTGATTAACAATTTTATTTTCAAATCTGGATTTTTAAACAAACATTACCCTTTATTATGGCTACAGGATGGATTACTGACTTTAGAAAAATATAGTTTGAAAATGAACCCCAGAAAAAAGATACAAATATTACATTTTCCAAATAATGTTTCACACTGTACATCTGGATCTCGGCATATTCCCCTATAGCAATAGGCAGTGTTATTATTACATGGCTGTAAATCAGCAGATACCACATCAGGTACACAAGCCGAAGATGTTCCATTGCAATATTCTGGAAAATCACATGGATCTTTCCTTTTCCTACATAAACGTCCTCTTTCGGCTATCTGTGAGACAAAGGAAAACAAATATAGTTTTTAAAGTAGTAAACCAAAAATGTAAAAATATTTAATCAAGAACGGTGTATTTCTATCATTTCCATTTGTATTGCATTTTAACTACTTAAAGTCAAATTATTATTTTACTTGAAAGCGCAAGTGAAATAGATTGGAAAAAACCCAAATGTCCATCAATGGATGAATAGATTAACAAATTGTGGTATATTCATGCAATGGAATTTATGCAATGGAATATTTTCAACCATATAAAGGAGCACTGATACATAGACTACAAGGTGAATGAATATTCAACACTATGTTAAGTGGAGAAGGCCAGGCACAAAAGGTCACATATTCTGTTTCTACTTATATAAAATATCCAGAATAGGTTACTCCAGACAGAACAAATTGGTGGTTGCCAGGGACTGAGGGGAAGGGAGAAAGGGGAGCAAGTGCTTAATGCTCCAGGAGTCTCTTGTTTGAGTGACGAACTTTTTCTGGAACTAGATGGAGGCGGCTGTTGCACAACACTGTGAATATACTGAATATTACTAACTTGTTCACCTGAAAATGGTGAGTTTTATGGTATGTCTTTCTTCACTCTAATTTTTTTAAAGGCTCTACCAAATGTAAGAATTATCCCCATTTTAAAGAACTACCCTTTGGGTTGTGGAGAAAGGACATAGGCCTTTGTAGAAAAGCCTTATCTGTTCAATCCTGCTGATTTGGAGACAAAGGACAAGGTGAGCGCCCTGGTGAAGGTAAGAGCAATAAGGTTTATTGCTAAGTAGTAGAAACTCTGTCCCTGACTCCTTGAAGACAAGTGACCAGTGGCTTTAATTACTAGCACAAAGAGTGAAAAAGAACATACACAGAACAGAGTAGAATGACATTAGGAGAGATTTCACTGACAGAGAACCCAGCAAATCTCTAATCAGATTTTACGATTGTCGTTGACTCCTGAAAGTGACACAAAAAAGGCAAATGAAGCAATCCCCAACAGATAAATCTTACTCAGTCTCCTTTCAGGTGTGACAATGAAGGAATTTGAAGGGGCAATTTCCCAAAGGAAGTCCAGGATTCAATTCAATTCCAGGACCAGTGGTCCCTTGAAATGATAAACTTGAATATTAGGCATGCTACATGTTGCTGGCTATTCTACATGGACCCCTTTTCTGCTACTTTCAAAATGAGAGATTATTATTATTGTTATTATTGTCTGTTTATTCAAATATTGTACATCAACTGTGTGTTGCATGCCTTGTTTTTAATTTTGTCATAAGAGCTACATTCAGGTATGACCAAGAGAAATTCATAGCACCCAAATAATTTGGAATTGATATTGAATAATAACTGGATGGGTCCTGAGTAGAGACTAAAAACAATGCAATGAAAAGTACAGCTAAGGTAGCTGAAAAAGATCTATGTACATCCTCTGAACTTAGAAATCAATTATGTATGAATCAGGTACATAAAGCTACACATTTGAAAGTTGTGCTAAAAAAAAGCTTAAAAAATGCTCTAAAAAATGGACACACAATAGCACAAAAAATTATGAAAAGAAATCATGTTTTATTTTGAAAGTTTACCAGGCAAGTTCTTCTATCACAGCATGGTCCACTGCCACACTCTGCATTTCCGATTAGAGTACAAGTTACAGGATTGCAGCATTTTTTATGACTGCATTTCTAAAAGCAAATAGAGAAAAGTTAAATAATAGGAATTTTCAATCAAAGAAATAACTATTTATTGTCAAAATATACAAAATATTTCCCTGAGCTAATTACAATCCTAGTATGACTTTGACTTCTGTACTTACTTTTTTAATTTGTTTTTTACATTTACTTATTTTTGAGAGACAGAGTGAGACAGAGCATGAGTGGGGGAGGGGCAGAGAGAGAAGGAGACACAGAATCCGAAGCAGGCTCCAGGCTCTGAGCAAGGGTCAGCACAGAGCCTGATGCGGGGCTCGAACCCACGAACTGTGAGATCATCACCTGAACCGAAGTCCGACATCCAACCGACTGAGCCACCCAGGCACCCCATTCTGTATTTACTTTTAACACCACTTCAGTTAAAGTTATATTTTCAGCATAGGAAAAAAAATGGTAAAGAAATCATTCATGCCTCCATGCTCAAGCAACTGAGCTATAAAAAACTCAATGCAATTTCTTTCAATCTTATAGGAATACATAAATGTATGCAGTCTAAATTCTTAGATGTTTTTCACTTATTATATCATGAGTACTTTTCTATTTTACCGAATCTCTTCAAGATATCATCTTCAGAATATTTATCAATTTATGGATGTAACAGAATAGAGGTTCTAAATTATGACATTTTATTATTGTAAACAATGTTTCAAAGAAAAAAGCTTGTCATTTTCTTACTCTAAGACCTTATATTAAATGTAAATGCTAGAAATTATTAGATACTAGAGCACAAAAATATTAGTGGCTTTTCATAATATACTTCCATTTCCTTCTTCCTATAGGTTAAAAGAGTGATATGTCACAAGACTAATAGTAATATTTAAAAATTAGTAAAGTGGATAGTCACAAATCACTATGTTTATATTTGCTTCAATATTAATATTTTTATTACTAGTGTGCTGAAAATTTTACATAGCTGCACATTACTACTTACACATTTCCCCTGATTTTACGAGTTAGGGTAAGGAGTGCTGGTATTGGTATAAGGGTAGAAGCACGAAACAATGGATCACAAAGTATGTGATAAACTTTTTTTCAATACAAGTACCAAGAAAAATATAGCTTTTCCACAAATGGGCCTGGAACAATTGGATATACATATAGAAAAAATATATCCTGATTCTTAACTTACAAACACTACTCAAAATTGGTCATAGATATACATAGAAAAGCTAAAATCAATAAACTTCTAGAAGAACACTTATGAGAAAGATTCACAACCATGGGATAGATCGGGCACAAGTAGCATAACGCATAAAAGGAAAAAAATGATAAACTGAATATTATCCGATTAAAAATTTGATTTTTTGAAAGATATCATTAAGAAAATACAAAGCCAAGCCACATATTGAGAGAAAATCTGGCAAAAGACTTGCATATAGTTTATATTAAGAATTTCTAGGGGCTCCTGGGTGGCTCAGTCAGCTAAGCGTCCGACTTCAGCTCAGGTCATGATCTCACGGTTCGTGGGTTCGAGCCCCGCGTCAGGCTCTGTGTTGACAGCTAGCTCAGAGACTGAAGCCTGTCTTCCAGTTCCTTATCTCCTTCTCTCTGTCCCTTCTCTGCTCACACTGTCTCTATCTCTCTTTCAAAAATAAATAAAACATTTAAAAAGAATTTTTTAAAAGAATTTCTCGGGGTACCTGGGTGGCTTAGTTGGTTAAGCAGCCAACATCAGGTCAGGCCATGATCTTATGGTTCTTGAGTTCAAGCCCCACATTCTGTGCTGACAGCTCAGAGCCTGGACCCTGCTTCAGATTTTGTGTCTCCTTCTCTTTGCCTCTCTCTATCTCTCTCAAAAATAAGGAAACATTATTTTAGAAAAAGCATTTCTATAACTACCTAATAAAAAAATCAAACCTTATAAATATGTACAAAATGTCTGAACAGACACTTCAAAAAGGAAGCATATGAATGGTCCCATAATTGTATGAAANCATAAAACCAGTTCTGAGAGAATATTAAAAAAAAAGAAAGAAACAGAAAATATGAATAGATTGACTACTACACTACTAGTAAGGAGATAGGGTCAGTAATCAAAACCTCCCAAGAATCATAAGACCAAGTCAAGATGGCTTCACTGGTGACTCTATCAAATATTAACAAAAAATTTAACACTTGCCCTTCTAAACTCTTCATGAAAACTAAAGAGGAGGCATCACTTTCAAACTTAGTAGATCAGGTCTGAGCACAAATTATTCAGGTACTTGTTAAGTATATATCCATTACACACTTTGTTCATCCTTCATGCATATATTTCATGTATATTTCATGTGTATTATATACAACAATGAAATGAGTATGTCATAAATATTTATCATTTTAATGGACAGAGAACTTCCTTTCAAGTGAACTAAAAAATACTAAAGAATATTTTAAGAAAGAGAATATAATTTAAATAAAATTCTTCAGAATGAAACTCTGACATGCAAAAAAAACTAAAAACAAAAGGAAATGATAGGTAAAATAAAACAAGTATTTTCAGTATAAAAGTTTTAAAGAATTTTCTAATGTAAAGCACAGAGGTGACAGAAATGCAATATTTACAAATATGTTATGTTAGTTGATTGGGTTATAAACCCCATTATTTTGGAGGTGGCCTAGATATGGTTAAAACTTAAATATGTATGGTACAAATACAAGAATAATCACTAAAAGAAAATAAAAAGTATATAACCACTAAACTGCTTAAATAGAGGAAGAAAGAAAAAAGGCTCAGATCAAAAGGGATGAAAAAAATTTTAATTAAAAAACAAGTATGGCAAAATGAACATAAAAATATGGAAATTTGGGGGCAACTAAAGTTATAAAAAATATAGAAGACTTTAAGGCGTCATAACACCTAAATGTAATGAGGTATACTAGATAAGATCCTGGCACAGAAAGAGGCTATGCAGTATAAAGAAAAGAAATCTGGGAGTGCCTAGATGGCTCAGTCGATTAAGCATCTGGCTCAGGTCATGATCTCATGGTTCGTGAGTTTGAGTCAGGCTTCATACTGACATGTGCAGAGCCTGCTTAGGATCTCTCTTTCCCTCTCTGTCTTCCCCTCCCTCTCTAAATAAATAAATAAATAAATAAATAAATAAATAAGTAAATTGGAAACCCCCAAAAAAGAAATCTGAATAAATTACGGACTTTAGTTAATAAAATATGCAAAAATATTAATCACAAATTGTTTAAGAGAATAATCTGATAAATCAAAGACAGATTGGATAATAAATTAAACCCAGTATAGATCTTGAACATAACAGTGCAGAAAAAGTAAATGAGAATAGAGAAATATCAGGGAAATGCTCATTAAGGGAAGCTAGTGTGTGCATAGATATATAGATATGTCAGACCAAATAGACTTAAAACAGAAAGCAACATTGAGAATAAAGAGATTCAGTGATTGAAAATGAAAGTTAAATTTCCAGGAAGATATAACAATCATAATGTAAGACTCCACCATATAAAAAAGCTTCAAAATACAGAGAGAATAAATTGAATAACGTATAGTAAGAATTAGGCAAATCCAACTGCATAGTTGAACACATAGATATTATCTCTCAAGTGCCAAGAGTTCAGGCAAATAAAATTCATAAAAAATATGGATTATTTGAAGCATTCACTTATAAATTGTGATATAATCAATTAACGTAGAATTTTGTTTCTAACAATTCAAGAGTTTACATTTTCTCAACCAAATATGGAACATTAAAAAAAATCAACATGCATAAGTATATAAAGACAGGCATAATAAAATGCAGATTAGATCTTACAAAGCACAACTGGAAAGAAAAAGTAATAGCAAATACTTAAATATAACAACAAACCAAGGATTATTATTAACCCAGTTATGTGAAGTGATGTTAAAATAAATAAAGTTCCCCCAAATGCAAGGAGAGAAATCAGGAGATGAGGATGTAAATAACAACATATATATAAAAACTTAATGAACCAATACAGTTACCTTGGCGGAATTCAGGGGATGATTAAGGTGATGATTATAGTATTTATGTTAATAATGTTTATGATACAGAAAGAGGTATCGCTATTAATGGTTACCTCTTTAATCCATGCTACACTGACCTCTTACTTCAACTCTTCAAATGCTTCAAATTCAAGATATCAGTTATCACAAGCCCTACAGCACCATATCTTGGATATTTAATGAAATGGTGCAGCATTTCATAAAAAGTCCTCCTATTATCACATCTATATTTATAAGACTACATGAGAAACATAAAAGCAAATCTTTAGATAAGTTATTAATGTTTGTCACTAACCTCTGGCAAACCACAATCACATTGTTCTGGTGGTTCCATAATTTTATTACCACAAGCTGTAGTTCTTCCTTGGCGAACGACTTCTGAAACTGTTTTATTCTGAAGACATTCAAATTCAGGCTGTGAAACCTTATGCTTAAATTCATCAATGCTGCAACTGCTAAAATACTTTACACCATGGGAATGTCTAAAAATAAATCATATTCCTCAGATATAAATGGAATAAAACCAGTATCAAAGTAATACTCTATGATTTACTGAAAAGTACTAAAAATTCTGTAGTACTTCACTTACCGAAGGGCCAAGAAGGAGAGTGCTTTTATTTTTAATACAAGTTATAAATAACAGCAATAAGTTTTTTTGATGGTAAATTCAATATATTAAAGCATGTAGAGGAAGTTAAGGTGACATGAATTAGAATATATTAAAACAAACATGCTTACCACACAAAAATCTTTCTTTGAATATGTCCTATTATTATTTTCATTATGGTTGCCAAAATCACAATTATAATCATTATTATAAGCACTAATTACAAGAAAATGAAACATACTAGATAATTTATGTCAAAAACTGAAGAAATATAGTTGAAAATATTAATGAAAAATCACAAACATTTCTACTGTGATAACAAAATCGACCAATTAAATATCTCGACATTGATTATATAAAATGTATAAACCCTGGGTTCTTTTTATTTTGTTGACTATTTTAATATTTCTGTACTTCTACATGTACAATTTAATGAATTTTTATTTAATTTTGTAACAATCTAAAACTTAGAGAAATGACACAAAAATAGTACAAAAGAATAATTTTTTCCTGTTGTCAAACACAATCCTAAATATTTTAATGTACAATTCTTACATAGATATTAATTCCAAAACAGACCTTTTAAAATCAGAAAATAATTATACATTACTAATGACATCCTCAGATGTCATTCAAATTTCCTCTTCATCACAATATTGGCACTTTATAGCAAAAAGATTCAGTTGGGAGTCAACTATTACATGTATTTTTTTTTCAGTTTTTTTCTCCAAATTTTTACTTAAATTCCAGTTAGTTAACATGTAGTGTATTATTGGTTTCTGGTAGAGAATTTAATGATTCATCACTTACATGCAACACCCAGTGCTCATCACAAGTGCCCTCCATAATAGCAATCACCCATTTAGCCCATCCCCCCACCAATCTCCCATCCAACAACCCTGTTTGTTCTCTATAGTTAAGAGTCTTTTTTCTGCTTTGTCTTTCTTTTTTCTCCACATTCATCTGTTTTATTTCTCAAATTCTAAGTGAGGGAAATCATGTGGAATTTGTCTCTCTCTGACTCTTATTTTGCTTTGCATTATACTCTCTAGATCCATCCACATCATTGTAAATAGCAAGATCTCATTCTTTCTTATGGCTGAGTAATTTTCATATATATATATATCACATCTCACATATATATCACATATATATATCACATTTCACATATATATGTATGTGTGTGTATATATATATATATATCTCTCACATCTTTATCCATTCACCAATCAATGGACATTTGAGCTTTTATCATAATTTGGCTATGGTTGATAACACTGCTATAAATATTGGGGTATGCATGTATCCCTTGAAATCAGTCTTTTGATCCAGTATATAATCTATCTTGGAAAATGTTCCATGTGCACTCAAGAAGAATGTGTATTCTGCTGCCTTTGGATGAAAAGTTCTGAATTTATCTGTCAAGTCCATCTGGACGAGTGTATCACTCAGGGCCATTGTTTCTTCATTGATGTTTCTTCTTTCTGCCTAGATGATCTGTCCATTGTTGTAAGTGGAGTATTAAAGTCACCTGCAAATACCATGCTCTTACCAATAAGATTGCTTATGTTTGTGATTAATTGATTTATATATTTGGGTGCTTTCATATTGGGTGCATAAACATTTATAATTATTAGCTCTTCTTGATGGATAGACCCATAATTGTGATATAATGACCTTCTTCATCTCCTGTTATAGCCTTTAGTTTAAAATCTAGTTTGTCTGATATGAGTATGGCTACTCTAGCTTTCTTTTGACTTACAGCAGTGTGACAGATGTTTCCCCATCCTCTCACTTTCAATCTGAAGGTCTCCTCAGGTCTAAAATGGGTCTCTTGTAGACAGCATATAGATGGATATTGTTTGTTTGTTTTCTTACCATTCTGATACCTTATGCCTTTTGATTTAGTTGATTTATATTCAAAATTATTATTAAAAGATATAGATTTAGTGTCATTGTGTTATCTGTAGGTTTCATGCTTGTGATGTTATCTCTGGACCTTTGTAGTCTTTGCAGCATTCCACTCACAGAGTCCTCCTTAGTATCTCTTGTAGAGCTGATTTAGCGGTCATGAACTCCTTCAGTTTTTGTTTATCTGGGAAACACTTTATCTCTCCTTCTATTCTGAATGACAGCCTTTCTGGATAAAGGATTCTTGGTTGCATATTTTTCCTATTCAGCACATTGGATATTCCTGCCACTGCCTCCTGGCTCCCAAGTTTCAGTGGACAATTCTACTACTACCTTTATGTGTCTACCTTTGTAGGTTAAGGCACGTTTATTCTGAGTTGCTTTCAGAATTCTCTCTTTACATTTGCATTTTGCCAGTTTCACTATGATATGCCATGGAGAAGACCTATTCCTGTTACATCTGAAGGGAGTTCTCTGTGCCTCTTGGATTTGGATGGCTGCTTCCTTCCCCAGATTGGTGAAGTTCTGAGCTATAACTTGTTCAAGTAAAACTTCTGCCCCTTTCTCTCTCTTCTTCTTCTGGAACTCCTATGATATGAATATTATTATGTTTCATGGATCACTTATTCGCTAATTCTCCCCTTAAGTCTAGTATTTCTTTTACCTTTTTTTCTCAGCTTCATCATTTTCCATAATTTTATCTTCTATTTCACTTATTCTCTCCTCTTCCTCTTCCATCCTCACTGTCATTGCATCTAGTTTACTTTGCACATCATTTGCAGCATTACTTAATTCATCACGACTATATTTTAGTTCCTTGATCTCTGCAGCAATAGATTCTCTGCTGTCTTCTATGCTTTTTTCAAGCCCAGCAATTAATCTTATGACTACTATTCTAAATTCTTGATCATATATATTGCTTGTATATGTTTTAAGAAATTCTTTAACTGTCATTTCTTCCTGAAATTTTCTTTGAGGAGAATTCTTCTGTTTCATCATTTTGACTAGTCTTCTGTTCCTTGTGTGTTTTAAAAACTTGTTATGTGTCCTACACCTGCAAGCACTACAATATTAAAGAGGGGTTGTACATTGTCCACGGCGTGGCCCATCAGGAGGCATTTTTGGAATGTGTAACATGCTCTCTGTTGCTGCGACTTGGTTGCTTTCTCTCCCTACTCTTAGTGGTGGTTTGGACTCTCCACCAAGTGTGCTTTGGTTTGTTTGTTGAAGTAACCCTGAGGAAAAAAAAATGTTTTAAAAAGGGGGTGGTGGTGCAAGAAGCCTTATTCCATATAAAGAAACGACATGGGTGGGGAAGAATAAAATAAAATTGACTAGGCAGAGAAACTATATGGCTTAATCCAGAGAGAGGAAAATAGAGAATAAGGAGATACAGAACAGGTGTAAAGAGAACAGGTTAAATATGTCTGCTTAAACAAACCAACAACCAGAATAACCACACTAGAGAAGGGAAGAAATAAGAGGAAGAAAAGGATGAAAACAACACACACACACACACACAAAGAATTGACCAAGAATTAAATAAAAAAATGCAAAACCATGGGTGCCTCAGAACCGGTGGCTGTGCTGGTCTGGAAGAGAGCTGTCTGGTTGGTCAGCATCAATCTTGCTCCACTAGAGCCCCAGTTACCATGAGTGGAGGGACGTGGTTTGGTGTAGGTGGGTCCTACCTGGGCCGCTTGGTTCCCTTAAGTCCCACCTTGTTGGTGATGGGGAGAAAAATGGCGACACCCTCCCCGGACCCAGTGTCACAAACCACTCAATTCAGGCTGTCCTCACAGTGCTGCATGGGTGCAAGCAGATTGTTCCCCCTCCCCCTATCAATGCTCCACAGTCTCCTGTGCCTCCCAGGGGCTTGGCTGGTATTCAAACCACAATGTCTTAAAGGATCCTGCTCCTTGAGCCCTGGTTCTGGGGACGTGCTGCTCTGCCCTGCTGATAAAGGGCTTCTAGCTGGCAGGTGCAGACAGGGCCCTTTGTCCTTGGAACGACTATATACCTTCTTCCCACAGCACTCCAGGGAGGGGATTGCTTTCTCCCACTGCAGACTGCACCTCTAAGCTAGTTACTGAGGCTGGGGCTGGCTTCCCTCCTCCCTAGGCCTGGGAACAGGGCAGCCAGTCCCAGACCAGAGAAAGCCCCACAGATATAAATTGGATCTTTCTCTGTTTTTTCTGATCCCTGGTCCATGGTTTCTCTCTTGTCCAAATACAATCCTACACTTGCACACCCTCTCTTTCTCTTCCTTTTGTCTCTCCACAAAAGGAGATCCCTCCCCTTCATGCCTACAGCACCCATTTTATGTCTCCCAGTTTGCAATCACGCACCTATGGCCCACCAAGTTGTCCCCATGGGCTCCTGGAGATGTCTCTGTCACTCTGCAGCCCAGACTCTTCGAATTCCAAGTCTTCTGGTCTCAACACTGCTGTGTTTGAGGTCTGAGGGAACTTCAGGGAACTTCGGGCCCCCTACTTCTCCACCATGTTGACCGCTTTTCTCTTTTATCCAAATCAGTCTTTTGGATCCTATGGGCAAATACCCAGAAGTACAATTGCTAGATGATAAGGTTCTATTTTCAACTTTTTAAGGAAGGTCCATACTGCTTTCTGGCTGCACCAGTTTTCAGTCCCACCAACAGTGGGACTTTCTCCTCATCCTTATCAACATCTGTTGTTTCCTGGGTTGTTAACTTCAGCCATTCTGACTGGTGTGAGGTGGTGTCTCATTGTAGTTTTGGTTTGCCTTTCCCTGATGATTCTTTTCATGTGTCTGTTAGCCATTTTATGGCTTTTTCTTTAGAAAAATATCTATTCATGTCTTCTGTCCATTGTTTAACTGGATTATTTGTTTTTTGGGTGTTGAGTTTGAGAAGTTTTTTTTTAATAGATTTTGGATACTAACCCTTCATCAGATATGTCATTTGCAAATATCTTCTGCCATTCCAAACATTATCTTTTAGTTTTATTGTTTCCTTCCCTATGCAGAAGCTTTTTATCTTGATGAAGTCCTAATATTTCATCTTTGCTTTTGTTTCCCTTGCTTCAGAAGACACATCTAATAAGAAGTTGCTACAGCTAATGTCAAAGATGTTGCTGTCTGCGTTATCCTCTAGGATTCTGATGGCTCTGTGTCTCACATTTAGGTCTTTTACCCATTTTGAATTTATTTACTTTAGCCCGGGAACCAATCATTCTTTCAGTTCTTTTAGTGAGGAATGGTATTTTAAAAGCATTATATAGCTGATAGGTGTGCTCTTGTTACTAGATTTTTAAAGGGCATTTTAAACTAGCTACTTAGGAACTGTTCATAGTCTATTTGCTCTAACCTACAATTTGCTACATCCCTACCAATTCTGGCTCCTGAAATGATCTTATAGATACTTCAGTATCAGTAGGAACAACTTCTCGGGGTGTGGCTTATCCAATGATTTCTGAGTTCCTAGGTCAGAAAGATTTTTAGAGTTCCTATTGTTTTCCTATTTTAGTTCCTCCCACACAGCTACTTACTTCATGCAGCTCTTTGTTAGTGGATTGGTCCCATCTTCTGGTATTTTTGGTGCATTTCAGTTTGGAAAATTTGTGGCATATGGTTTAATTTTTTTGTTTATTTTGCTAGTTTCACTCTGTATTTTGAGAGAATGAAATACCATTCTGAGGTAGGCTAAAATACCATGCTGATACTTTTACCATTTGATTTCCATCCTCTCCCTTATTCTTATAACGTATTCTTCCCTAGGTAAAACTCCATTCTGTTTGGTTCTTGTTCTAGTATTTCTTCCTTCCTTTCCTTCTCACTGCATATCACTGGTTTTCCCCAATTACTCAGCCTGCAAGTATAAAAAGTACACAAAGCTAAATCTTAAGGCACCTCTTATCACTCTTTCAACTTCCTTCAAAATATTCTGTTCATGGTTTGAGCTTCCACCAATAAATTGGCTCACACATTTCAAATTCCTTGTCCTCTGAGATCAGAACCTATATAACTGTGTATTTAACCCTAATGGGTGACTCACAATCCCCAAATTAACATAAACTGCCCTTAAGACTTATCCTTTCCTAAAATATTTGCCTTTTTCAACACCTGTTAATAACTGTGATATCTAGAAGCCTACAAATAATTCTTCACATCTTTTTTATCCTCAATCTTAATATTCTGTATTATGAGAATCATCTCCAAAATATTATCATATGGTTGTTCCCTCTGATATATTTTACATTCATTTTAAGGTAATCTTACTATCCATAACACATAAATCAATTTAAAATGTGTTTTGCTAACCTTTATGATAAAATTCCAACTCTTGCATCATGATTGCATAATCAGGCTCTTTCATACATTCCTGAATCAGCTTGACTTCTTCTCCTGACTTGTTATGCTTTAGTCTCATTGCATTTTACTTTCCTACCCCTATGTCTAAAATATTCTTCCTTATAGTTCCCAGCCTTTTTGTTTTTCATTTTTATCTTTCTCCCAATTTCCTCATTTTAGTCTTTTGAGCTTTTCAAGCTACTACTTAATTTGTTGGCCCTGAAAAGTTTTCAACAAGCTCTTTACATTAACAGATTCATTTCCCTCATAACTGTTTCCTCAGAAAAACTTTCCTTTATCAGAAAGTTCCTTCTCTCCATGTATTCCCTATTTATTTCCTTCTTGGCATAAGCTTAGTTTATACTTTGTTTATTCTTGTGTCTAATTTTTCATTTTCAGGCCCTGATAGACTAAGATATTTAGGACATAGCTATCTTGTTAACCATTTGTAAGACTAACACAACACTTGCAACACAGTAAATGTTGATTACGTAATATCGTTAGTTGAATGAATTTCACCTCAAGACTCTAGTAAACCCCCAGAAGGTAACCATCAACATTTACTTTCTGTGTAACATTGAATGTAGAAATATTAAGTACATTTTCTACAATATGAAATACTCCTCCTTAAATGAGTTTAAACAAGCACATTATGTATTTAATAAAAATATTCTTACTCAGGTTGTACTGCAAGAGATTATATATCAGCGACTACTACAAACAATTCCCAAGAGAAGACACAGATTTGATAAAAATAAAATCTTACATTGCTTCAGGATTCATTATGCATGTAGTTCCTGGGCAGTAACAATTGTAGATATCATCATATGTTAATCCCAGATTAATTCCAAGCAACTGTGTCATAACAACTGAAAATGCATCTAAAGTTATCATCTGTGGATACTAAACACAAAACAAAGCAAAAGAAAATTGCTTTCTCTGTTTATTGACAGGAGTAATTATTTTTTTACCCCTTTGATCTTTTCTTTTTGGCCAGATTACCTAAATTCAAATACAAATTTAGGAAACTACTGTGCCAAATACCATTATTTTCTTAGGACTATGGAATATTAGGAAAAAAAAATAGGCAAATTTTGTTTTTCTTTTTGGGTTCTACTATGTTTAATCCAAATGGCAGTGATATATAACAAAATAAGATTAATGCACTCATATGCTTTTATTACATATTATATTTCAATAAGCTTAAACAAAATTTTAGAAGAAAATGCATTGTTTCAGTAATTATATTAATTTTCAATGAACACTTAGGGAAAAAAACACAGATTCCTAAGGGTTGAATTTGTAATCAGTTTTGACTTCAGAAATATTTTGGGGAGAGAGTCAAATTAATTTTTTTAAAGGCAGAATACTCTGACAACTTGCAGGTAGCATTTTTGTCTTCACAGAAACACTTGGAAAGTAATGATGTCACCAAGACGCAAACCCCTGGCAACCGATAATCTTTTTACCATCTCCAGGTTTTCCTTTGTTAGAACACACTGTATGTAACCTTTTCAGATTGACTTCTCTCACTAACCACTATGCATTTTTCTCCATGTCTTCATGGCTTGATGGCTCATTTTAAAAAATTGGATAGTATCCCTTTATATCAATTTACTCCAGATTGTTTATCCATTCATGTATTAAAGGATACTGTGGTTGTTTTCAATTTTTAGCAATTATGAATAAAACTGCTATAAACATTCATATGCAGGTTTTTGTGTAGATATAAGTAGTCAAGTCACTTGGGAAATGCCAAAGAGGACAACTGCTGGATGATATGGTTAAAAAAAAACAAACTAAGACTTGAATAGACATTTCTCCAGAGATAATACACAAAAAACAAAAAGCAATGAAAAGATGCTCCATATCATTAGTAATCAAAGAAGTGCAAATCAAAACCACAATGAAATATCACTTCATACTGGTTAGGATAGCTACTATTCAAAACAAGAACAGTAACAGAAGATAATGTTGATAAAGACGTGATGAATATAAAATGTAAACTGTTGATAGAATTATAAAATGGTTCAGTGTTCCTAGAAATAAGTATGATTGTTCCTCATAATATTAAAAGTAGAACTACTATATGATGTAGCAAATACATACTTCTGGGTACACACCCAAAATAATTGAAATCAATATCTTGATGAGCTATCTGCACTCCCATATGCATGTGGCATTACTCACAATAGTCAAGGTACAGAAACAACCTAAATGTCCACTGACAGATAAATGGATAAAAAATGTTATATATATATGTATTTGTTTGAATATTATTCAGCCATAAAAAGAATGAAATCCTGCCATTTGCAACAAAATAGATGAACCTGGATGAAATTATGCAAAGTGAAATGAGCCAGACACAAAAAGACAAATATATGATCTCTCTTATATGTGGAATCTAAACATGTCATACTCACAGAAACAGAGTAGAATGGTGGATTCCAGGGTCTAGATTGTTTGGAAAGTTGAACCATGTTGGTCAAAATGTACAAATATTTATTTAAGCAAGATGAAAAGTTCTGGTGATCCGTTTCACAACAATATGAACTTACCTTAGTACTACTGAATTATACACTTAAAACTAGTAAAAATAGTAATTTTATGTTATGCATATTTTACCACCACAACAAAAAACTTTAAAAATTATATTTGAGTTTCAAAATCTAATAAAAAAAGGACTTTATAAAAATTTGTCAAAACAGCACGGTAGAGAACTATAAATATTTTGTTCCTTGAAGTGGATATTAACTTTTAAAACATGATATAATTACTGAATAGATGAGAATAAAATGCATACCAGAGCAATTCCTGCAGCAAACTTTGGATTGCATGCCATTCCATGATATGTTGCTCCCACATAATCAGGATGGTTCCTATAACTATAATAAATAATACATTTTTCATATAATAAAATTTTTCTTCTGAATAAATGCCTTTTAAATTCTAACTTAATGAACTTTGTTACGGACGAAATGACACAAAGACAGGACACACACAAAGGACAGGCACAGACACAACTCTGGCCAGAGGAACAATTCTACGCAAGCCCCTCTTGCGGTTTATTTTATACCCCGGTAACTGGATACAAACTGAAACCTACAAGATGCATTCCTTTACCAATTAAGGGCAAGTAGCCAAACACATTCCAAGGACAGGGGGGAGCAAAGGGAGGAAGCAACCACAACATGTTTACTAAGAGGCCTGCTCACAATTCCAGGCTTCTCCTTACTTCTAAGGAGGGCATGTTCCCTCGTTTGCGAGCGGACCATTAAACTTGGATATTGGGTGCAGGCCTCCTGGCAGAGCACCCCGTTTGCAGGCATGCTTTGCCCAGGCAGGGAGCCCCGTGTGCAGGCACATCCCCGCGTCCCTAACCACGCTTTCTTGTGGTCACTGTCGGGCTCCCACAAACTTTAAGAATTCAATTTCTCAATAAAGCTATGATTTAAAAAACTGTTTTTAATGCTTAGTTATTTTTAAAAGAGAGAGAGAGATAGAGTGTGAGTGGGGGAGGGGCAGAGAGCAAGAGGGAGACAGAATCCAAAGCAGGCTCCAGGTCCGAGCTGTCAGCACCGGAGCCTGACACAAGGTTCAAACTCACCAGCTGTGACATCATGACCTGACCGAAGTTGGATACTTAACCAGCTGAGCCTCCCAGGTGCCACTAAAGCTATTTTTTTAAATACAAATATTACATATCATATCTAATGCTTTCAACCATTTCGTATTTGTGTAATATCCCACAATTCCTACAAAGTTAAGTTTTAACGTCTACTTAAACATTATATAATATACAGCCCCAAAACCAGCAGTACCTAATCCTTCCAAAACATTAATCATCACTGTTGCCATCACTGGATGGATATAATCCTAAGATCTACAAGTCAGAATAGCTTCCTGCCATGATTTGCAGATAGTGAACCCCTATGGCATCTTAAAAATGTTGGAATGGAGGAGAGGGAGACAAGGAGACAGAATATGCAGTGGACTCATTAAGAAAAAAAAAGAGATTGGGCTCCTGCATGGCTCAGTTGGTTAAGCTTCTGACTTTGGCCCAGGTCATGATCTCGCAGTTAGTGGGTTCAAGCCTCACGTCTGGCTTTGTGCTGAAAGCTCAGAGCCTGGAGCTTCCTTCAGATTCTGTGTCTCATTCTCTCTCTGCCCTTCTCCTGCTCATGTGCTTTCTCTCTCTCTCTCTCTCTCTCTCTTTCTCTCTCAAAAACAAATAACCATTAAGTCTCCTAAAAAAAGAAAAAATAGAATGTATAAAGTATCTTTATACATTTCAATCCTTAGTTATTGTAGTTCCGGAGTCCCCAAACCTGTCCTTAAATTCTGCAGGAAACATCAATAGATTTATAAATCTATTGCATATTATTCATATCTTCAGAAATATTTTTATTATTTCCATCTAAATAATCAAATAGTTAAAACAAAAAAATATGTATACTCTTGAAAGAAATAGTGTAAGTAGTTAAATAGCTACACCTTTGGTCAGTATAGATATACCTGATGGTAATCACATTACTTGTTTAATATACTGTATTTTAACCAGCATTGTATGGAACTATTGCATTCTTTTAACTAAAATACATTGTATTTAATGTTAAAATAATGGTTTCAATTATATACCTCTGAAAAAATCTTTAAAATCATTGAGGCCCGTATTTATCCCAAGGCTTTCTGAATTTTCAAGTCTATTACATTTCCATAGGAAAAAAGTCCACTCTAATAATGGTTTACTATGACTTAGTGTCTTACATTGTTTTCAGATTTTTATATTTTGCATTTTGTCAATATGGTATACATACAATCTTTTTTTGAGGTGTTTTGTTATAATGCATAACACATTTTGTATATAATATTGATAGTTAACATATCAAATAATTTGATAAACCCTATATGAATGAAAATAAGGTAGTTACATTAATAAGTATGCCAGATCATGGGACCTTTGAGACAAAAATTGTTCTTTCCATGACACAAATCTTTGTAGTATTTCATTAGCATCCCCACTAAGCAAAATCTTATTTTGATCAGACCAGAGCTCCAAAGAAGTTAGCATAACTGTCACTTTAAGCTGGGAAAATACCTGAAAACAGAAGATACATAATATACAGTTTTAGGTAATCATAAATATAACATTACATCTCTATACATAATGCTAATATATATTGAATTTACACATTTTTGGAGATGAAATCCATTGGTGGATGAAACTAGTTGGTGGGACTATACTTTCAAAAAAACTGGAAATGCTACATATACAAACACTATTACTGCATTCATAGAGAATGTTTCTTATTTAATAGAAACATAAACACTTACAGTATTGATTACACCAATGATATGGACAACTTTCTCAGTTGCAACTGCTACTTCAGAGCCCATGAAATCAAACTGAAAGATAAATTTTGTTTCTTCATCACTAATGAAAATTACTAAAGTATCACATTTTAAATGGATATAAAAATGTTAAAATAATGCAACGCTCAAGTGAAAGGGAAAAACAGAATTAAGATTTATCAACTGCTTAGTAAGTTTTAGGCAAAACCTAGGGACTTAACATATTAGTCAATAACCTTAAGATAAGAAGATTGGGATTATCTCCCTCTTTACACATACAGAAAATAAAAAGTCAGGGGCGCCTGGGTGGCTTAGTCGGTTAAGCGTCCGACTTTCGCTTAGGTCATGATCTCGCGGTTCGTGGGTTCGAGCCCCGCTTCGGGCTCTGTGCTGACTGCCTGCTCAGAGCCTGGAGGCTGTTTCAGTCTGTGGCTCCCTCTCTCTCTGACCCTCCCCTGCTCACGCTGTCTCTCTCTCTCTCCTCTCTCTCCTAGAAATAAATAAAACATTTTAAAAAAAAAAGAAAAGAAAAAGTCAAAAGTTAAGGTTCTAAGACTGCATAACTACTATGGGTAAAAAGCAGAACTCAAGTCTCCAAGTAACTAAACTACTTTTTTTTTTCTGCTCTAGTATGCTGCCATCATCTTCATCCCAGCAAGATGACATGACTATATATCCTGGATAAAGAGTGTACTTTCTAAACACAGAGCTCTGAGGACCAGTGAATAATAGTGACTAATTTCAATATGTCCATTCAAAGAAACAGAAATCAAAATACTTTCTCTAAATATTTCTAATTATGTATGTACACATTTCTAAGTGTTAGCTGAAAACATAAAAAGTGGCAATGTGGAATCTTCAATAATTTCCAACAAATCTACAGAAGACTACTAACAGAAAATCAAATGTAATGGATAGAGTTCTCCGATATGGCCAAAAGGTGTTATCCTCCTACATCTTTAAAGACTTATGGGGCGCCTGAGTGTCTCAGTCCGTGAAATGTCTGACTTTGGCTCAGGTCGTGATATCACGGCTTTTGAGTTCAAGCCCTGCTTCAGACTCTGTGCTGATAGGTCAGAGCCTGGAGCCTGCTTCGGATTCTGTGTCTCCTTCTCTCTCTGTCTCTTGCCTGCTCGTGCTCTGTTTCTCTCTCTCTCAAAAATAAACCTCATTAAAATTTTTTTAAATAAAATAAAATAAAGGCTATTTATACTTTGCTATTTCTCTGCATATAACCTTTCACAATAAATAATATCGTATATTTACACAATGCGGCATGGGTGGTATGAGTGAAGGTGGCTGATCCTTTGCAAAACTGAAAATATGAAAAGCAAGAGAAAAGAAATAAAAAATATGACTATGGAAATAAATCCCTATGTGTCAATAATCACAAATTACCAACATACCAAATACAAGGTAAATGACAGAAACTATTAAAATCTACTATATGCAAATTAAAACAAAAACCTCTAAATTATATGTACATAGAGATATTAAGAGTCAAAGCATGAAAATATATACCAGGAAAATAATAGACAAAAATCATGTTATATGATAGTTACATTAATTAATATAACAGTTACTGGAGCTCCTGGGTGGCTCAGTCAGTTAAGTGTCTGACTTCTGCTCAGGTCATGATCTCATGGTTTGTGGGTTCAAGCCCCACATCTGGCTCTGTGCTGACAGCTCAGAGCCTGGAGCCTGGTTCAAATTCTGTGTCTCCCTCTCTCTCTGACCCTCCCCTGCTCACACTGTCTCACTCTCTCTCTCTCTCCCTCCCTTTCAGAAATAAAAACATTTAAAAAATAAATAAATGTTTAAAAATATATAACAGTTACATTAATATGAAAAAAAACTTAAAAGCAAAAGATGGACATAATAATTATCATAATACATTGATAAAAATAATCAATTATCAAGAAAGATGAAAGCATTCTAAACTTGACTATAACTAATAGCATAGCAACAAGGTGTATAAAATAAAATTCAAAACAATTATAAGCAGAAATTGACTATCATAGGAATTTTTACATAGTTCTCTTAATCATTCATAGATCAAGCAGACAAATTAACAGTAAACACAAGAGTTTTCAAAGGCAGAGATTATTTGAGTAGAGGAAAAAAAGGCCTATCGATATTCCATTTACAAAGCTATATATACTTCAAAATTTAAGACAGATAAACTGAACATAAAAGAAGAAATACTAAGCATATTTTAAGGAACTCTTGGAATTTTTCTAGTTGTTTTGGTGTTTCTTTGTTTTGTTTTGCGTGATGTCATCTGCATTGAAAATGCCTTCTTTTGTTATTGGAATAGCAAGAAATGGAGAGAGGAAAGAAGTCTGTTTAGATTTAATTAGCAGCCTCATGGGGGCACTGTGCTTGCCTCCTCCTTTGAAAAAAGCTAGATAAATATCAGATCAATCTGAACACCCAAGAAATAGAGCTGAGGATTGACAGAACAAACTGCATGAAGAGGGAGAGAAGCCACATTGTGTAGGGCAGGAGGTGCAGAGGTGTGATTTGGCCAGGGTGGGGGGGATTGGTATCATGGGTACCATGAGAGGAGAGAGGAGAGAGGGGAGAGGGGAGAGGGGAGAGGGGAGAGATGGGAGAGGAGAGAGGAGAGAGAGATAGCAGTACACAGGGATTGCACAAGGAAATATCTTCTCCAAAGTTATTGACTGGGAAAATGAGAGGGGCTGATTATCTTGAGTGTTTGCAAACATCGGAGCTCAAAGACTGCAGTTTTAGAGTTCTGAGAGTGGCTGGTGTGGAGGCCAGTTGGCACTGCAGTATTCCTGTGGAAAAGGAGGGCAATCCCCAGGAGTGGACTGTGCAATCTGAGGATCCCCAGGGACACACTAAGAAAGACATTCCTCCCTTCTTGGAGTGCATCTGGGAAAGGCAGTTTTGCCTGTCAGGGACAAAAGAGCCTACAGGCACTACTGGGTTACCCCTCACCCCTGAAGAGTCGAGGCAGAGATACCTGCTGAGGGCAGTTAACCTGGACTTAGGGTTTTGCTGTGCTTTGCTCTAAACTCCAAGCTCCTGTGCATTCATGCAAATGTCCTTTTGACAGACCGGCATGAGCACCAGCATGGTGAGACCCTCACCCAGAAGATCAGTGCAAGTCAGCACTGCAATAGGTACCTAAAGTTTGGAGTTTTGAGATGTGTCTGGGATAAAATATAGGTGCACTGTGCTGCTGGGCAGGCAGATAGCCCACACACAGGATGAAGGTAGGGATCTGACAGATGCCTCAGACACCCAAGACGAGACTATTTACTCTTCTTTGAGGCCTCCCCAGACAGCGATGGACATGAACTCACCTCTCTTGGGACAAGGGAGAGGGCTGGCACCACTTTTCTCCCACATCCATCAGTATGACTGTTTTCGGAGAGCAGCACAGCCCCATTGACAGGGGAGGCCTGAGTTGCTTACACCAAGCCATATCTGCCTGCATTCTGCAAGTGCTTCTTTACTAGGGCAAGTGTGCCTGAGAACCAGACCAGTGGGCTCCACCCCCAGAAGATAAGCACCGATCCCCACACTATCCTACTCTGCTGACCATATAGTATTTGTTGCAAAGCTTCAGCTCTAGTGGAAATAGGATCAGGCCTCTTTTCAAAAGCAGACCAGAATACACTTTTAAAAGCTCACCACACTCTGAACAAGGTCCAAACACTCCCCACTACAGGCATGGAAAAACTCTGTTGAGAAATGACCTGAAGGAAAGAGCAGCCAAACATAGCAGCAAAGTGCACACATCATATGCCAGAAACACTTCTTGAAGGGTCAGGCCCTGGACAGTAAACAACCTCTTCTTAATAAAGCCATGACATCCAAGAGCAGGAAATGTAACAGGCTTTCCTAACACACAGGAGAAAACAGACCTAAACAAAATGTCAAGATGGAGGAATACATCTCAAAAGAAGGATCATGATCAGGGATCTAATTGAAACAGGTATAAATAATATGTCTGACTCAGAATTTAAAAACAACAATCATAAGGATACCAGCTAGGATTGAGAAAAGCATAAAAGACACAAGGGAGTCCTTTCTGCAGGGACAAAAGACCTAAAAACCAGTCAGGATGAAATAAAAAATGCTATAATTGATATGTGAAACCAACTGGATGTAATGAGCACAAGGATGGAAGAATCAGAGGAAAGAACAAATGATGTAGCATATGAAAGTATGGAAAATAATGAAGCTGAAAATAAGAGGGAAAGAAAGGTATTGGATCACGAATGTAGACTTGGGAACTCAGTGACTCCTTAAAGCATAAAAATATTCATATCATAGGAACCCAGAAGAAAAACAGAGGGAAAAAGGGCAGGTTTATTTGAGGAAATTATAACCAAAAATTCCCTAATCTGAGGAAGGAAACAGACATCCAAATCCAGGAGGCACAGAGAAGTTCAAATAAAACCCAAAAACGCAGGCCAACACCAAGACATAGTGTAGTTAAATTTGTAAAACATAGAGATAAGGAAAAACTCCTAAAAGCAGCAAGGTAAAAGAAATCTCTAACATACAAGGGAAGACAAATAAGGTTAGTAGTAGAACTCTCCACAGAAACTTGGCAAGCCAGAAGGAAGTGGCATGACACAGCCAACATGCTAAATGGGAAAAATATGCAGCCAAGAAATGCTCTATCATCAAGGCTATCATTTAGAATAGAAGCAAAGATATAGAGTTTCACAGACAAACATAAAATTAAAGGAGTTTGTGATCACTAAACCAGCTCTGCAGGGAATATTAAAAGGGACTCTTTTGAGTGGGAAGTAAAGACCAAAAGTGACAAAGACTGGAAAAGAAAAGAGAAAATTTCCAGAGACAATAACTTAATAGGTAATACAATGGCACTAAGTCCATATCTATCAATAATTACTCTGAATGTAAATGGACTAAATGCTCCAATCAAAAGACACAGGGTTATCAGAATAGAGAAAAACAAGATACATTTAATTACTGTCTACAAGAGACTCATTTTAGACCTAAAGACATCTGCAGATTGAAAGTAAGGGGATGGAAAATCATTTATCATGATAATGGTTGTCAAAAGAAAGCCGGAGTAGAAATACTTTTATCAGATGAAATACATTTTAAACCAGACCTGTAACAAGAGATGAAGGGCACTGTATCATAATAAAGGGGTCTATCCAACAAGAAGATCTAACAATTATATTTATGCTCCCAACTTGAAAGCACTCAAAGATATTTTAAAAATTTGATAACAAACATAAAGAAACTAATTGATATAATACAATGATAGTCGGGGACTTTAACATCGACTTACATCAAGGGACAGATCATCTATTCCAGAAATCAAAAAGGAAACAATGGCTTTGAATGACACACTGGACCAGATGAATTTAATACATATATTCAGAATATTTCATCCTGAAGCAGCAGAATACAAATTCTTTTCAAGTGCACATGGGACATTCTCTGGGTCACAAATCAGGCCTCAACAAGTACAAAAAGACTGAGATCATATAATGCATATTTTCTGATCACAATGCTATGAAACTTAAAGTCAACCACAAGAAAAAAATGGAAAGACCACAAATATATGGAGGTTAAATATCCTACTAAATAATGAATGGGTCAACCAGAAGATTAAAGAAGAAATAAAAAAACTACATGGAAACAAATTAATATGAAAACATGATGGTTCAAAACCTTTTGGATGCACCAAAAGTGGTCATAAAAGGGAAGTATGTAGCTATAAAGGCCTACTCAAGAAGCAAAATAACTCTCCAATACACAAGCTACCACCTTACACCTAAAGGAGTTAATAAAGAATAGAAAATGAAGCCTAAAGCCAACAGAAGAATGAAAATAATAAAGATTAGAGCAGAAATAAAACATACAGAAAAAAGAACAAAAAATAGAACAAATCAATAAAACTAGGAGCTGGTAACTGAAAGGGTTAATAAAATTGATAATAACCCCTTAGTCAGACTTCTCAAAAAGAGAAAGGATCCAAATAATAAAATCATGAAAAAGAGAGGAAAGATCACAACCAATACCATAGAAATACAATTAAAAGAGAATATTATAAAATATATGCAAAAAAAAATAAAACCTGGGCAATCTGGAAGAATTGACAAATTCCTAGAAAAATACGAACTACCAAAAGCGAAACAGGGAAAAATAGAATATTTGAACAGACTCAGCCAGCAAGGAAATTGAATTAAAAATCTCCCAACAAACAAAAGTCTAGGGCCAGATGGCTTCAAAGGTGAATTCTATTTAAAGAAACTTAAAAAGAGTTAATACCTATTTTTCTCAAATAGTTCAAAAAAAAAAACAAAAATAGAAGGAAAATTTCCAAACCCATTCTAGAGGCCAGAATTACCTTGAATCCAAAACTCAAGAGTCCACTAAAAAGCAGAATTACAGGCCAATATCCTTGATGATCCATGGATGCAAAAATTTTCAAGAAGATTTTACCAAATCTAATCTAACAGCACATTAAAAGAATTATTCACCATAATCAAGTGGGATTTATTCCTGGGCCGCAAGAGTGATTCAATATTTGTAAATCAAGGTGATGTAACACATTCATAAAAGTAAAGATAAATCCATATGATTCTCTCAATAAATGCAGAAAAAGCTTTTGACAATGAGTAGCACTCATTCTTGACAAAACCCTCAATAAAGTATAGATAGAGGGTACATACCTCAACATTATAAAGGTCATATAGGAAAGGCTCCCAGCTAGTATCATCCTCAATGAGGAAAAACTGAGAGCTTTTCCTCTATAGTCAGCAACAAGACACTGAGGTCCACTCTCACCATTATTAGTACTCGAATTCCTAGTCTCAGCAATCAGACTGCAAAAATAAAAAAAAATAAAAAAAATACATCCAGATTGGTAAGGAAGAAGTCAAAGTTTAAGTATTTGCAGATGACGTGATATTCCATGTAGAAAACCCAAAAGATACACAAAAAAATTGCTATGTGAATTCAGCAAAGTCGTAGTATATAAAATCAANTTAGTCTCAGCAATCAGACTGCAAAAATAAATAAATAAATAAAATAAAAAAAAAATACATCCAGATTGGTAAGGAAGAAGTCAAAGTTTAAGTATTTGCAGATGACGTGATATTCCATGTAGAAAACCCAAAAGATACACAAAAAAATTGCTATGTGAATTCAGCAAAGTTGTAGTATATAAAATCAAAGTACAGAAATTTGTTGCAATTCTATACATTAATAATGAAGCAGCAGAAAGAGAAATCAAGGAATCAATCCCATTTATAACTGCACCAAAAATCATAAGATAACTAGGAACAACCCTAACCAATATGGGAAAAGACCTGTACTCTGAAAACTAAAAAAACACTGATGAAAGAATTTGAAGAGGACACAAAGAAATGGAAAATCATTCCATGCTCATGGATTAGAAGAAGAAATATTGTTAAAGAGTCTACATTACCCATATAATCCTACATATTTAATACAATCCCTATCAAATACCACCAGCATTTTTCACAAGCTAGAACAAACAATCCTAAAATTTGTATGTACCAGAAAAGACCCCAAATGGGCTAAGCAGTCTTGAAAAAGAAAAGGAAAGCTGATGGTATCACAGTTCCTGACCTCGAGCTGTATTATACAGCTCTAGTGATCAGGACAGTATGGTACTGGCACAAAAACGGACACAGAGATTAATGGAACAGAATAGAAAACCCAGAAATTGGACCCACAACTATATAGTCAACTAATGTTAGACAAAGCAGGAAAGTATATCCAATGAGGGGGGAAATAATCTCTTCAACAAATGGAGTTGGGTAAAATGAACAGCAATAAGCATAAGAATGAAACTGGACCACTTTCTTATACCATACACAAGTAGCCCTATTCAAAAATAAATTTATAATGAATGAAAGACGTAAATGTGAAATAAGAAACCATCAAAATCCTAGAGGAGAACCCAGATAGCAACTTCTTTGACCTCAACTGAAGCAACTTCTTACTAGACACATCTTGAAGGCAAGAGAAACAAAAGCAAAAATGAACTGTTAGAATTTCATCAAGATAAAAAGCTTCTGCACAGGGAAGTAAACAATCAATAAAACTAAAAGGCATTCTATGGAGTGGGAGAAGATATTCGTAAATGACCTATCTGATAAAGGGTTAGTATCCAAAATCTATAGAGAACTTTTATCAAACTCAACACTCCCCCAAAAAATCCAGTTACATAATGGGCAGAAGACATGAATAGACATTTTTCCAAAGAAGACATACAGATGGCTAACAGACACATGAAAACATGCTCAACATCAATCATCATCAGGGAAATACAAATCAAAACCACAATGAGATACCACCTCAATCCTGTCAGAATGGCTGAAACAACTCAGGAAACAATAGATGTGTTGGCAAGGATGCAGAGAAAGGGAACCTTCTTACACTGTTGGAGTGAATGCAAACTGGTGTAACCACTCTGAAAAACAGTATGGGGATTCCTCAAAAAGTTAAAACACCACTGCCCAATGACTTAGCAATTGCACCACTAGGTATTTACTCAAAATGTACAAAAATACTAATTCAAAGGGATACGTGAAGCTTATAGAATCATTGTCAACCACAGACAAATTGTGGAAAGAGCCCAAGCATCCATTACTGATTAATGGATAAAAATGTGATAAATATAAACACTAGAAAATTACTCAGCCATAAAAAATGAATGAAATCTTGACATTTGCAACCTGTGGATGGAGCAAGAGTATATGATGCTAATCGAAACAAGTCAGAGAAAAGCAAATGCCATATAATTTCACTCACATGTGGAATTTATGAAACAAAATGATCATAGGAGAGGCAAACTAAAAAAGAGGCTCTTAAGCATAGAGAACAAACTGAGGGCTGCTGGAAGGGACCTGGGTGGAAGATGTGCTGGATGGGTGATGGGTATTAAGGAGGTTACTTTTTGTGATGAGCACTGGGCATTATATAAGTGATGAATTACTAAATTCTAACCCTGAAACTGATGCTACATTATATGTTAACTAACCAGAATTTAAATAATAATTTGAATCATTAAAATAAATGAAAACAAGTCCCCAAAGGGCATTAACTAGTAAATCAGATCAAATTGTATTAAATATATTAATTGGACATTATGAACATCAAAATTAAATTGAAATAATGTATTTCATTAATAAGTGGGAAATACAGCATTGTAAATTAATTTACAAAACAATATATGTAAAACAAATGTATATGAACATATACATATATGCAGGTACACATTAAAAACAGGACATGTGCATATGATTTACATCTGGTAATAAAACTATATGTTTATTATTATTTATTTATTTTGTCTATCTATTCTTTACTATAAGTTACTGATTTTTAAAAATTACTTNAGTGGGAAATACAGCATTGTAAATTAATTTACAAAACAGTATATGTAAAACAAATGTATATGAACATATACATATATGCAGGTACACATTAAAAACAGGACATGTGCATATGATTTACATCTGGTAATAAAACTATATGTTTATTATTATTTATTTATTTTGTCTATCTATTCTTTACTATAAGTTACTGATTTTTAAAAATTACTTAAAGACCTAAATGCTTTCTTTTATGACATTATGACATTCATTGAGACACTTTATGCAAAAATATCAGTGATAAGGGACAAATATGATCTTTTAACTTTTTACTCTTATAACTTTACTCAAACTGATTACATAAACAGGAAATTTCTGTAATTAAACAAATATTCCTAGGAATAAATCTCATTTTTGAAATACAGAACTTCCACGAGAGAACTCAAGCAATTGTACATATACCATAATCTTATAGAAGATAATATTTGACAAGGATCTCCAATTGAATAATAAGATAGCTTGTTTTAACTGATTTAAGGAAAAGAGTTTACCACAATTTGGGGTGGATTCAGAAATTTCTACAGCTAGTTGTAATCCAACAGATTTAGTGTTGTAAAACCCTTCCATACATACAGAGCTATACATTATTACTACAATTCTATACTGATTTGGAAATCAATACCATAAATATTGGTCCCCATATGTCAGTGTAAAAGCAATTGACAACATTTTTTTTATGTCCTGCTATACAGAAATACATATTGTGAACAGGGTAAAATACCTATATTGCAAACAAAGGAAGTTTCTTTTTCATATTCCCTTTGAATTTAAACATAAGACAAAGATATGATGAAATATATCAGCAATACATACCAAGGCTTTATCCATAATAATTTGTATTTTCAGAATTCTTTTCAATAGCTCAACATCTGAATTTTTCTGTGAAACAGAGGACATTAGTTAAATAAAATATTTTTTAATTCTTACATTTTTTGTAATTATCATCTACATCATATACATATATATGTACATATACATATATATATACATACACAAAGAGAGGTAAAGATACATATAAATACAGATAGATACAGATTCATCAAGATATGAATAATAGGAAAATAAGATAATAAATGCCCACTGAATAAATAAGCAGGTGAGATTCCAAATACAAATTCTAGGAACAAATCAGAAGCTTTTACCTATATTCTTAATAATTAGAATCCTCAAAAAGTTACCAGAGAAACCATATTTCTTTCCTCTCAAAACCTTCCTCCAAGACCCTCCCCCTGCAACTTTCAAAGTAAATAAATCTCTTAAGTTCTCTACTAGAAATTTTATGTTTTGACATTTAAGTCTATGCGCTAATTCAATTTTTAAAATAAGAGTCAAGGGGCACCTGGTTGGCTCAGTCGGTTAAGCATCCAACTTCAGCTCAGGTCATGATCTCATGGTTCGTGGGTTTGAGCCCTGCGTCGGGCTCTGTGCTTACAGCCAGCTGAGAGTCTGGAGCCTGTTTCGGATTCTGTGTCTCCCTCTCTCTCTGACCCTCTCCTGCTCACACTGTCTCTCTCTCTCTTTCAGAAATAATAAAACATCAAAAAAAAATTTTTAAATAAGAGTCAAGACTCATTTTATTCCATATGGATGTCCAGTCTTCTAGCAGCATTTATTGGAGATCATTCTTTTACCTTTTAAAGTCCCTAGCACCTTTGTGGCAAGTCAATCTTCCATTAGTAATGGGCCTACTTCTGATCTATTTTGTTCCACTGATCTATACATCTATGCTTACACCAATCATGATATATATCTCTATACCGGGGTCAGCAAACTATAACCCAAGGTATGGCCACCTGTTTTATAAAAAATATCTTATTGGAACAAAGCCACACCCATTTGTTTATATATTTTTTATGCTGCTTTCATGCTACAAAGATAGAGTGATGTAGTTACAACAGATCATATACCTCACAAGCCTTAAATATATACTACCTAGCGCTTTTTAAAAAAAGAGATAATGTAAGTCCTCTATTTTGTTCTTCCTTTTATTTACTTTTTAAATGTTTATTTATTTCTGAGAGAGAGAGAGAGAGAGAGACAGAGTGTGAGCGGGGGAGGTGCAAAGAGAGATGGAGCCACAGAATCCAAAGCAGGCTCCAGCCTCTGAGCTGTCAGCACAGAGCCCGAGGCAGGGCTCAAACTCAAGAGCCACAAGATCATGGCCTGGGCCAAAGTCAGATGCTTAACCGACTGAGCCACCCAGGAGCCCATATTTTGTTCTTCTTTTTTAAAATTGTGTGACTATTCTAGGATCTTTGCATGTCCTTATGAATTTAAGAACCAGTTTCCATAAAAATGTTTTCTGGAATTTTGATTGGGATCACATTGAATCTACAGATCAACTGGGGGGAAATGAACATCTTAACAACATCAATATATTTGTTTCCTGTGATTTTTCTAGACTTTCTTATATTCCTGATAGCTTTGGTAGAGTTTCTTTGTGATCTTCTATATACAGAGTTAGGTCACTAAAAACATAAGGTTATTTTTTCCTTTAAAAACTGTATGCCATTAGTAGGGGTGCCTGGGTGGCTCAGTTGGTTGAGCAACCGACTTCAGCTCAGGTCATGATCTCACAGTGCTTTGGGCTCTGTGCTGACAGCCAGCGCAGAGCCTGGAGCCGGTTTCAGATTCTGTACCTCTCTCTCTCTGACCCTCCCCTGCTCATGCTGTCTCTCTCTCAGAAATAAATAAAAAACATTTAAAAACTTTAAAAAATGTATGCCATTTATTATTATTCTTTTCCTTATTGTATTATCCAGAAACTCTAGTAAAATGTTGACTGAAAGTTGAAAAGGCAAACAGCCTTGAATTATTCCTAATCTTAGGGACTGTTTTAGTCAGTTCAGGCTATAACATATATACCATAGATGAGGTAGCTTAAACAACAAACACTTATTTCTCACAGTTCTAGAAGTTGGGAAGTTCAAGATCAAGGCACCAACAGAGGTGGTATCTGATGAGAGCACTCTTCCTAGTTTGCAAATGGCCATCTTCCTTTTGTATGCTGACACAACACAGTAGAGAGAGAGAGATCCATGTGTCTTAATTTTTAATAAAAGCATTAATCCTATCATGAGGGCCTTACACTCACCACCTAACTTAACGCCAATTATTTTTCAAAGGCTTCATCCTCCAAATACGATCCTACTTGGGGTTAAAGTTTTAACATGTGAATTTGGGGAACACAGCATGCAGTCACTTAGCATGTCACAGCATTTGCACACAGCATGCAAAACATTAAATCACTTAGCATTCATTATGTTAGGTAGATACTTATAGATGTTCTTTATCAGATTAAAGAAGTTTTCAATTCCTAGGTTTTATGATGAATGGATATTGAATTTTGTCAAATGATTTTTCTGGAACTACTGATATGGGTTTCTACATAAAAATGATAAATTGTTTTATTTAAATCCTATTTTCCTGCACTGGTTTGAGTAATAATGCCTCAAAGTCCCATAGATATTATAGTTAGAATTTTTGAAAATAAGAATGTCTTTATACCATAATAGCAACTTGACTGGGTAAAAAAACTTTGGGATTGTATAGCTCCTAAGGAAGCCATTCTCTACATCTCATATATAGACATTATTGACTATCTTAATTTTGGCACTTAATTTTGGCAAAGGCTAAAACAAGTCTGAGTTTTTCCACATTTGTGGGTGACTTTCTTTGATGTCAATAATAGAATTATTCATTATTTATATAGTCCAAAATATTAACTACATTATATTTTGGTGTTGTCAGTTTTTAACAGGGTTTCCTGAGAAAATTTTCAAATTCAGGACTCTTCTATTAAACAAAGTTTTATTCTTTACTAATTTGGAATACTTTAGGTGCTATTTAATTCATGAATGACAGTTTTAGTTACCTTGAATTTCTATTAGCAGTCTTTCATATTCATACTCCATTAGCCAATATTCCAAAGAAAAACAGAGTAGGATGTTTGTATATATAGACCTTTATTATAATTTATTATACTTAGATTTATTATAAGGAATTGGCTCACTTAACTATAGAGGTTGGCAAGTCCAAAATCTACAGAATGGGCCAGTAGACTGGAAATCCAGGGAGAGCTGATGGTACATTTCCAGTCTGAAAACAGTTGGCTGGATGATTCTGTGGGAAGGTCCACCCTTTTGTCCTATTCAGGACATCAACTGATTGGATGAGGTCCATCCAAATACGGAGGGCATTTATGCTTTGCTCAAAGTACACTGAGTTAGATGTTAATCTTATTCAAAAACACCCTTGCAGAAATACCCATAAAACTTGACCAACTATGTGATCAATATATCCCAGCCAAGTTGACCATCACTCATTCTTAAGTTTTTCTATACCATTGTTTTTATATAATTGCTTTCTATTCTTTTAAACCTGACTATAATATCACATATTGGGGTTTACCACAATATCTATTCTGTTATTTGTTGGTCTTATTATCAATGTCTTTCATCTTAAAAATAGATTTATTTTTCTCTTACATTCATTTCCTGAGCACTTCCAAGGATATTTTAAACAGACTCTATAGAGGTAGGCCATTAGAGTACTACAGACCATATCTCTGGGGTCATGGTCATATCATCTGGGCTTGAATTTTAATGCTACATGTTACTAGAGAATTTCCTAGGAAAATAATTTAAACTCTATAAATCTGTTTCCTGATCTGAAAAGGGGGATAACAGTACCAATTATTAGAACTGTTGAAAAAATTGGAAAGATGGGATATATGTAAAGCTCTTAAAACAATATGTGGCACCTATAAGGCAGGACATGAATATAAACTAGCAGTTTTTTCATTCACTTTGGATTTTGTGTTTTTCCACCTTACATTTTACACTTATATTTCATATGCTCCATGTTTATTCTTTTCCAATTATTATTATTTTACAACATATGTAGTTCTTTCAAGTCAAACCATTCCGAACAAAAGTTGGGGATTAGTGACTTTTATTACATTTTTGTTTTCTTATAAGAAATGACCAATTATCCAAGAATGTTTGTTCCCTTCTCCAAGAGAAGAGATGTCTATGAGACACCTGTCCAGGCTCAACTCTCTTGGGGTGAGGATGCACACACACATTTCTCCCCTTACTCTTGGCTAAATTCAAATAACCTAGTGGAGGCCTTTTAAGGGTCCTGAATCAAAGCTAGGAAGGGAATCAACCAGGAGAGCTTCATCCACTTTGGTATTTTCATGAACAAGACATAAACCTGTTAAGCCTCTGAGAGTCTTATACAATTCTTCCATCTTTTCATCTTGTTGAAATTTCATTATATTGGCAACTGTTATCTGTGGATTTGGTGGTGATTGCTTCTGATTACTATCTTCAATCAGGGTAAGATTAGGGTCTCTTTGTTTCTGCTTAATTATTTGCTTTATTTTGGGGGAAAGAACATTTCACGTTAGGAGAAAAAGAAGTAGTTTCAATAAAAATATTTCAGTTATATAGTTCTGGGCTGGTACAGAATTACAGACTGGAAATTTCTTTGCCTCATTTTAAGTAATTGTGGTATTGTCTTTCAACTTCCAGTATTGCTGCTGGGAAATTTCAGGCTATTCTGCATCTTGATTATATAAGAAACCAGATTTTTAAAATATCAGTTCAGTAACTCACCTTAAATAATTCTGAGTATTTTCTTGGATTATTTTGTGACTTATTCAGTTTCCTCTCTTTATTCATATTTGAACTCCTATTGTATCACCCACTTCTTATTTTATTTTTAATTTTTTTATTTTTTTCTGAGAGAGTGAGAAACAGCATGAGCAGGGGAGGGTCAGAGAGAGAGAGAGGGAGACACAGAATCTGAAGCAGCCTCCAGGCTCTGAGATGGCTGTCAGCATAGAGCCCAACACGGGGCTCGAACCCACCGACCTTGAGATCATGACCTGAGGTGAAGTCGGACACCTAACCAACTGAGCCACCCAGGCATCCCTCTTATTTTAAATTTCTTATCTCTCATATGTCCCTGTCATATGTCTTTATGCTTTACTTTTTTTGTGTGATTTCTGAAATTTTATTTTGTGAACTTCCTATTGAGGTTTCTCTTTTTTTCATTTTTATTATCATGATTTTAAATTTCTAAGAACTATTACTTATATGCTGAATGTAATTATTTTTTAATTTTTTAAATGTTTTTAATTTATTTCTGAGAAAGAGAGAGAGCACGCGAGCAGGGGAGGGTCAGAGAGAGAGGGAGACACAGAATCCGAAACAGGCTCCAGGCTCTGAGCTGGCTGTCAACACAAAGCCTGACGCGGGGCTCGAACCCACGAACCGTGAGATCACGCCCTGAGCCGAAGTCAGACGCTTAACCGACTGAGCGCCCCGCTGAATGTAATTTTTTAAATAACACTTCATTCTTAAATTTGTGAATGAAATATTTTCCCTTACTCCTCTGAGAAATTGCCATTTTGTTTTCTTCACCCTCTGTATTCTTTGGTACCTCAAACTTTAAAAACTTGATTCTTTCAGGTCTCCATCTTCAATATTAAACTGTTTCATCATATGTCTAGGGCCCCTTAATATTAGCAATTGAGCATTTAACAGGTTATTCTCACATCTCTATGACCATATGTGGAGCTTACAGGTTATTGTCCTCAGAGAAAGCAATGTGTCTGGGTGTTGGCAAGGAAAACCCTGTTAATATGATTAGTTTTTATTCTTTTGGCTTGTTTACTTTCTTCCTTAAGTGGGGTCTTCCAATACACTTCTCAGAATGTTTATCCAATATCCAATATCCAATATCCAATGTGCCAAGTTTAATGTAAACACACCAGTTTCAGTGTGGTATTCCTCTTTTATTGGGAAATACAATAGGACATCTGTGTGTGGTGTCCCCATTTCAGAGACTCCCCAAAGAAAATAGCTCTCAATTGTCTGTCAGTCTCCAAGTGATTAGTACAGGAAAACCAAGGTTGCTAAATACTTATACAATTTATTTTCAACCAATTATCCTCTTTAGCCCATCTTTAAAATCACTCCCTAAGGTAACTGGACACACAATTCCAAAAATATTTGAAAAGTACTGCAGTACATGTCAAGTTTCCTATAGCCTATCCCAATTACGAGTTTACAATTTAGCTTTTTGGGCACTAAATCAGCCATCTGCTATTCAATGTCCATTGTTATTACTCCTCTCCTGTTCTCTTTGTGTGTTTTGTATGTTTATGCCAGTTTAAAAATCCCTTTTCATTAGTGGGTTTTTAAAAAGGGGCAGGAGGAGTAAATGTTTGTGTTTAATAGTCTTTTAATAGATAGACCTTTATATTATTTTGTTTGGTTTCTCTTCTACTTTTCAACTTTGGATTATAATGAAGGTATTTACCTTGTTTATAAGTTTGTGTTTACTTTCATGAATGTTAAAATATGTTTAAAATAGAAACTTTTATGTTATTTGTTTCTTTTCTTTAATTGAAGATATTCACTTTCTTTTTTTTTGTGCTCATGAAAGCATTAGTCATGAAAACATGTCTAACTAAACCTACAAATTTAAGCCTATCAAATTCAAGATGAAAAGCAATTGTCAAGTTACTTCATAAAAATATAAAATTCACAAATACACACAAATACTTACTTATCTCCATTCCTGCAATGACATCGCTGGTTTTTTTCTTAGGTTCTGAATTTTTTTTGTCTCTATTTTACTTCATTATTACATTTTGTTTTGTACCCAAACTTTCCATAATTACTTCCAATTACCTTGCCCCACTACATTAGAAAATATGGTGAGCAAATAATAATAGTAGTGGTTTTTATTGATCACGTTTTGTCTACACACTATGCTAAGTAATTTCCATTTATAAATTTATTTAATCTTTGAAATAACTGTATGAGTTAGATATTATTTTTATTATTGATCTTTTATAGATAAGGAATTTAAACATAGGTTATGTTACTTGCTCAAGTTTTTGTGGCCAGCATGGATAGACTTGTAATTCAAACCAAGGCAATGGAAAGTATGTTATCTCTATCTTATCTAATCTCTGTCTTATTGCTGATTCACTGGAGGGGGTCTTTTTTTCCAAACATGTCTATCTCTTCGGGTCTTCCTCTGCCATGGAAGAGTGTTCATGGAATCCTTTAAAGTTTTTCAATTTACTTATGTGATAGTGCTCTATTTCAGTGGCAAAAAATGTCTTCAATTGTATCCAGTGTTGTATTAAAACATGCAGATGGTTTCCAGAGCTGGCTTAAAGTTGAGGTTCATCTCTATATATGATTATATTTTATAATTTTTATGAGTTTCTGAAAGGGCAGTTTTGTTAATCTGTATATGTACCAATATCTTTGACAAAATAAATACAAGCAAATTAAAGCAACAATGAGATGGATTTTATCATAAATTCAGTTCAAGTATCATTCATTAGTATTTTGGTTTGCTTCTCTTTAATGTGATATCCAATTGTGATGAGAATATATGGACAGAGATTTATTTAACCACTGATGATGAAATACAAAGTTGTACAAACATTGATGAGGAAGTTAAACATATATATCAAAAAGCCAGGTGACTGGGTGGCTCAGTTGGTTAAGGATCCAACTCTTGATTTTAGCTCAGGTCATGATCTCACAGTTCCTTAGATTGAGTCCTACATTGGGGTTGCTCTGACAATGCAAAGCCTGCCTGGGATTCTTTCTCTCCTTTCTCTCTGCCCTTCCCCCTGCTTGTGCATGAGCACTCTCTCTCAAAATAAGTAAATAAACATTAAAAAAATAAAAACACGGGACGCCTGGGTGGCTCAGTCAGTTAACCGTCTAACTTCAGTTCAGGTCATGATCTCACAGTTTGTGGGTTCGAGCCCCGCATCAGGCTCTGTGCTGACAGCTAGCTCAGAGCCTGGAGCCTGCTTTGGATTCTGTGTCTCCCTCTCTCTCTGACCCTCTGCTCACGCTCTCTCTCTCTCTCAGAAATAAATAAAAACATTTAAAACATTTTTTTAAAATAAAAAATAAAAACATAAAATATGACATAATTTTGTAACATATATATTTTAAGTTTATAGATAATGTGTATGTACACAACAAAATGATTGCAGTGGATTCCACAACTTCATTTACCTCTAGAAAATGGCATATGACCCATTTTTATTTTCCTTACATATGTGTCTATTTAATATTTTAATAGTTGTTAACCAATGGGTGATCATTATTTAATTTAAAATAATAATAAATGTAATACAATTTAATGATAAGTAAAAAATGTACATTATCCTTTTAATAACAAAAAGGAAATTTACTCCACTTTGAAATTTCCTTTTTGCTATTAAAAGGATAATGCATATTTTTAATTATCATTAAATTATGTTACCTTTAAGAAGCACATGCACCCCAATGTTTATAGCAGCACTATCAACAATAGCCAACTAATGGAAAGAGTCGAAATGCCCATTGACTGATGAATAGATAAATTAGTTGTAGATATATAATATACAATGGAATACTAATGGGTGATCAAAAAGAAGGAAATCTTGCCACTTGCAACAATGTGGATGGAACTAGAGTGTATCATGCTAAGCAAAGTAAGTCAGTCAGAGAAAGACAAATATCATTCGATTTCACTCATGTGCGGAATTTAAGAAACACAACAGATGAATATAGAGGAAGGAAAGGAAATATAAGATAAAAACAGAGAGGGAGGCAAACCATAAGAAAGTCTTAAATACAGAAAACAAACTGAAGTTTGCTGGCAGGGTGTCGGGTAGTGGGATGGGTAAATGGGTGATGGACATTAAGGAGCGTACTTGGTGAGATGAGCACTGAGTGTCATATGGAAGTGATGAATCACTGGGTTCTATCCCTGAAACCAATACTACACTATATGCTGACTTGAATTTAAATAAAATTTTAAAAATCTATATATTTTGGGGCGCCTGGGTGGCTCAGTAGGTTGAGTGTCCAACTTCGGCTCAGGTCATGATCTCATGGTTCGTGGGTTCGAGTCCCGTGTTGGGCTCTGTGCTGACAGCTAGCTCAGAGCCTGGAGCCTGTTTCAGATTCTGTGTCTCCCTGTCTCTCACCCTCCCCTGCTCATGCTGTCTCTCTCTCTCTCTCAGAAATAAATAAAACATTAAAAAATTTGTTTTCCAAATGTAACACATTCCAATGTGAATAATTTTATCAAGGACAACACAAGTGAAGATCACATGTAAGTGGTTACTTACTACTGATTTCACAAGTATCTGGTAGGACTGATCTACCACCTGGGTCCTGGGATGGTTTTCTTGTAAAGGCAAAAAATCAACTTTATATTTCTTTATTTGATAAAGCATATGCTCATATGCAGCTGCAGATTCCAATGGTTCAATGCCATAACTGACGTTCTCCAAATGCAATAATCCCCTAAATACATAAAAAGTAATAAAAAGATACTTAATATAGATTACCCACTGAGAAATGTAAATCAACATTAAATACAAAATTTTATGGAAATTTAACAGTGGTCCTTTTGCTCAAGTATCTAAGAATCATCTCTTTGTATGCAGATAAACTTTCAAACATAATTTTATAGCTTCTCCCTATTATGCTATTTGGAGTCATTGTGGTTCTAGTGTGGCTAAGAAATTTGAATATTTTTCAAACTAGTAGAAGCTCTTTCTGCATAAGTATTATGACTGCAAGCCTGAGATAGTGATAAAGAGAATAGGAAAAATGACAAAAAAGAGAAGGAGGAAAAGAAAGTATATGAGAAGAAATACAATCAAAATCCCTATTTTCTTTGTCTTCACTCTATGCTTCAAGATGTTTCTAAGAATTAAAAGATCACACAACTTTGGGGGGTGTCTGGGTCGCTCAATCGGTTAAGTATCCGACTTTGGCTCAGGTTATGATCTCACAGTTCATAAATTTGAGCCCCAGGCCTGGCTCTGTGCTGACAGCTCAGAGTCTGGAGCCTGCTTTGGATTCTGTGTCCCCTCTCTCTCTGCCTCTCCCCTGCTCACACTCTTTTTCTCTCAAAAATAAATAAACTTAAAAATAAATAAACTTAAAAAAAATTTTTTTTAAAAAGGTCACACAAGATTTTCAATCATGTTCATCTCTAGAAAATGCCATTACCTGAGTCCAGAACAAGTGCTAAGTGTCACAACCGATTTGGGAACCTCTGCGGCATATCCTTGATAAAGGCAATGGCCCTAAAGTGGAGTATATGAAGATATATTCATGAATGATTGGTTTGTTTTAAACTTTTTATTTAAATTCAATTAGTTGACACACAATGTAATATTAGCTTCAGGTATACAACACAGCGATTCAATACTTCCAGACAACATCTAGTGTTCATCACAACAAGTGCATGAATGATTTGTAAATAAAGTTTTTGGTTTATCCTTTCTTCCCAAACATCATCAAACATTCATATTTAGCCATTACCATAATATTATCCACCAGATATTCTATTACCTGTAATCTCTTCCTTTTAATCCTTATTGCCTAAGAATAATCATGACTCTTATCCTTCCCCAAATAATTCTTGCTATAATTATAAATCTTTGGCAACTTTCTTAACTGCATCTTTTCTTTCTAAGCCACATTTTTTGAATGTATAGTTCATACATAAATTTATATAATTCACAGCATTAATTTGACTTCAAATCTGCACATTTCACTTATTTTAAATTACCCAAAAGTATCTTAAATGATATTTCTTTATTTTTTATTTCTCTTTAATGCCTCACCATGTTGATGATCTTATTTCAAGCTCTTCTCTCCATGGACTTTCACAGCATTAGTCTTCTCAGTTTCTCCCCTAATACTGTCTTTCAGTGTATGTTGTCTTTCAGTGTATGTTCCCTTCTCTTCCCTTAAAACTCTAGTGATATTTACAGTTAACTCTGTTCCTTTGGTAATGCTGTGCTATTAAAATTTTAGTATGATCACATTCTTTCCTATGAATGTTTATATGTTACTATTATACATGATTAGCTGTGATATTTATTATTTCCACTAGTTTCAGATAGGAACTTTCCTCACTGAGGAGCAGTGGTGCAGGTAATACCTCTTACCACCACAGGCTGCAATAGCAGAGGTCCAGTAGAGCTAGAAGAACAAAGCACAACAGAATAACCTTGAAAGCTTAACTGTCATTCAAACAACACACACTAAATCTAAACTTAAACTAGGTGACTGCCTTCAAAAACAGAAGACTTAAACATCAAGGACACAAGCTAAAATTACCCACTATAGCAAGAACTAAAAAATAAATAAATAAACAAACAAATAAATAAAATTTAAAAATAAAAAAGCACAAACATTGGCTGATGCCAATATTGATATGAGCCGCATGTTGGAACTATCAGACAAGATTTTAAAGCAGCCCTGGAAAATTGTTTCAATGAATAAATACAAATTATCTTGAAACAAATTACAGAATAGAAATAAAAGCCATAAAAAAGCAAATAAAGTATTAGGATAGGCTCAAAAGTAAAGTGGAGATGACAAGGGTTAGAATCTGTGAACTTGAGGACAGATCAGTAGAATTTATCCAATATATAAAACAGAAAAATGAGCTAAGAAAATCATAGAGTCTCAAATAAGTTGTGGAACAATAACAGATCTAAAATACACATCAGAATCTAAGAAAGAAAACAGAAAGAATGTGGAGTTGAAACGTACTCAGAGAAATAAAGGCTGAAATTCTGGTCGGGAAAATAGAGTAGGAAGCCCTGGATCCTCTATCGTGGAACAAATACACCAATTCAGCAATAATTCGTGGACAAATTCTCTTTATCATTAATCAGAAACTAACTGAAAGGCTTCTGTACACTCTAGGAGAATGCAAAATCAGACTCATTAAAGCCAGTATGGAGATTTGGTATACTTTACACCAGGGACACTGCCCAGAGCACTGCCATATAATCACAAAGAGACCCTCTGGCTCCCATATTGACCAGGGAAGGCAAGGGGTCTTTCACATGTCAAGTGCCCCAATTTTTCTGAAGTGGCTACCAAGAAAACTGTGTCACCAGTCTTGGAGCCCTGATGAAATCAGCACAGCTAGTCACCCAGCAAAAATAAAGGTGGTGGCTTGGGCTAGTTACATATAATTGATTTGCAACACCCACACTCAGCACAGAATAAGTGAATGAAAATTCTAGCTTTCTGTTTTACGCTAGAGAAGGAAAAAGTTAATCCATGTATGCAGTGCCCCACTTCACCAAAAATGCTCATTGAGTTAGCATCTGTCTCACCAATCCTGGAGCACTGATCTGGTACAATCAAGTTGCCTGCTGGAGACCACAGAGAGCAGCTTGGAATGGTAGATACCTTTGATCCTCCTTCCTGCCCAGCACAGAGACAGCAGGACAAAAAGAGGTGCCTGCTTCTACCTGAAGAAAGAAAAAGTTAGCAGAAGTCTCCAAAACCAATAGCAACGCTGATTTTCGGAGTGCACAAATGCACAAGGCCAGTTGATGAAGACTAGGAGAGGTGACTGCTTTGACTATGAGCCCACAACCAAACATGAGTTAAGTAAAATGACTCATGGTGTAAAATGAAGAATCAGGAAAAAAATGTTTCAAGGAATAAGGTAAATCTCCAGAAAGTGACATTATTGAAATGAAATTAAATGATTTACTTTAGAGAGAATTGAAAAGAACTCTCAGACACAAACTTCCAACTACAAAATAAGTAATGGGGATATAATGTACAGTACAGTGACTACAGTTAATTATACTACATTGCCTATTTGAACGTTGCTAAGAGAATGGATCTTAAAATTCAGTAACTGTATGGTGATGGATATTAACTAGAATAACTGTGGTAACCATTTGACAATATATACAAACACTGAATCATGTTGAACATCTGAATCTGATATAATGTTAATGCCGCTTATACTTTAATAAATAATAGCTGTCATAAAGATACACACTAAGGTCAAGATAACAATGCATGAACAAAGTAAGAATTTTTTTTCTTTTCTTAAATATAACTTATTGTCAAATTGGCTAACATACAGTGTGTAAAGTGTGTTCTTGTTTTTTGGGGGTAGATTCCCATGGTTCATCACTTACATACAACACCCAGTGTTCATCCCAATAAATGCCTTCATCAATGTCCATCACACATTTCCCCCTCTCCTACCCCTGCACCCACCCTCAGTTTGTTCTCTGTATTTAAGAGTCTTTTATGGTTTGCCTCCCTCCCTGTCTGTTTGTTACTATTTTTCCCCTTCCCTTTCCCCATGGTCCTCTGTTAAGTTTCTCAAGATCCTCATTATAAGTGAAAACATATGATATCTGTCCTTCTAGGACTGACTTATTTCACTCAGCATAATACTTTCCAGTTCCATCCACATTGCTACAGATGGCATGATTTCATTCTTTCTCATTGTCAAATAGTATTCCATTTTATATATGAACCACACCTTCTTTATCCATTCATCAGTTGATGAACATTTAGGCTCTTTCCATGATTTGGGTATTGTTGAAAGCGCTGCTATAAACATTAGGGTACACGTGCCCCTATGAATTAGCACTGCTGTATCCCTTGGATAAATTCCTAGTAGTGCTATTGCTTGGTTGTAAGGTAGTTCTACTGTTAATTTTTTGAGGAACCTCCACACTGTTTTCCAGAGCAGCTGCACCAATTTGCATTCCTACCAACAGTGCAAGAAGATTCCGGTTTCTCCACTTCCTTGCCAGCATCTATTGTTTACTGAGTTGTTAATTTTAGCCACTCTGATTGGTGTGAGGTAGTATCTCAGTATGGTTTTGATTTGTATTTCCCAGATGATGAGTGACAAAGTAAGAATTTAAAAAAGAGATAGGAAAATTCACTACAAAATTTCAACAGCAGACTAGATCAAGCATAAGAAAAAAACTGAACTCAAAAAACTGGTCTGAGTAGCAAACAGACTAACTTGCTGAGGTATTATCAAAGCCTAACTGACCTGCAGAAGGGAAATACCCAACCCCAGCCCACTTGGGCCATTTTGCTCCACCTAAGGAGGAAGAAAAAGAAAAACTGAGAAAGACTTGTGATATGCATAGTCCAGAGGCATGGGCCAAGTAAAACACTGAAAGTTAATCATAGGACTAAAGAATACTTCTCTCCTCACACTTCACCACTACATTACTGAAGGTATATTTATAGAAGTTCCTTTTACCTGCTACATCATGTGCAGCTATCAAAAAAAAATACCAAAGGGAAAAACACAATTTGAAAAGACAGAGCAAGCATCAGAAACAGACATGGCAAGAATGTTGGAATAATAATTATTATTATTATGCTAAGGGCTCTAAGGGATAAATTAGACATTGTGCAAGAACAGATGAACAATGTAATCAGAAAGATAGAAATCCTCAGAAAGAACCAAAAATAAATGATAGAGATGAAAAAAAACACTGTAACAGAAATGAAGAGTGCCTGTGGTGGCTCACTGGTAGTTGAGAAGTGGCTGAGGAAAGAATCTCTGCACTTGAGGATGTATCAACAAAACTTTAAAATTTAAAAAGAAAAAAGGACTAAAACAGAAGAATATATTCACAGATTATGGGACAACTACAAAAGTTGTAACATACACATTATGGAAATACCATAAAGAGAAGAAAAAGAGAAAGGAACATAAGACATATTGAACACTAATAATTGACAATTTCCCCAAGTTAATGTCAGACACCAAATCACAGATCCAGAAAGCTCAGAGAATACCAAACAGAATTAAAAACAAAAAAAACCCAAAAAACACGACACCTTGGAACATCATTTTCAAACTACAGAAAATCAAAGATAAAGAAAAAATCCTGAAAGAAGCCAGAAGGAAAAGACTTTATCTATAAAAGAACAATAATAAGAATTAAATAAGATTTCTCTTCATAAGTCATGCACACAAGAAGGAGCAGGAGCAAAATATTTAAAACATTGAGAGAAAAAACAACCTACCAATCAGGGAGTCTATATCCTGCAAAATTATCCTTCAAAGACAAAGAAGTAAAGATTTCATGAGACAAACAAAAATTGAGGGAATTTATTGCCAGTAGACTTGTGTGCAAGAAATATTTTGAAAAAATCCTATGTAGAAAAGGAAAATGATATAGATTGGAAACAAATCTACCTAAAGGCAGACTGCTGATGAGGGAATATAACAGTAAAATAAAAACTTTTTTCTTATTCTTAACTGATATAAAAATTGTTCAAATAATAGCAATAATATATGTAACTACATATGCTTATATGGAAACCTTATATGTAAGATATACATTTTATATTCATATTTAATACATATAAAATATGCTTATATATAAGTAAAATGAATGGTACAAAGGATGAGAGGAAAGACCTAGGATTATTTTTTTATTATAAGGGACTCATACTACCTGTGATATGATACAGTATTATTTGAAAGTGAACACAGTTGAACTCAGCAACATCATCAATCACTGGATGTAACTGCCATCTATAGACTACTTCATCCAATGATAGCAGAATATACATTTTTCTCAAGTTCATATGGAACACTCACCAAGTCAGACATTCTGAGCCATAAAAAATACCCTAGCAGACTTAAAAGAATAGAAATCCTACAATGTCTCCTCTTAGACCACAGTGGAATTAAACTACAAATCAATAATAAGAAGATAGCTGGAAAATCCCAAACACATGCTTCTTCGGATGCCGAAGTGGCTCAGTTGTTAAGTATCCAACTCTTAATTTTGACTCAAGTCATGATCTCACTGTTGTTGAGTTCAAGCTCCTGTACTGTCAGCATGGAGTCTGCTTGGGATTCTCTCTCTCTAGGATGAACCTACAGGACATTGTACAAAATGAAATTAAGCTAAGAAATACAAATACTCTAAGATCTCACTTAGATGTGGAATCTAAAAACAAAAAGTTGAACTCATTAAAACAGAGTAGAATACTGGTTACCAGGTGGTGGGAGTTGGGAAAATGAAGAGTGCTAGTCAAAGGGCATAAGACTCGTGTTGGGTTCCATGTGGACAGCTCAGAGCCTGGAGCCTGCTTCAGATTCTGTGTCTCCCTCTCCCTCTGCTTCTCTCCAGCTCGTGCTCTGTCTCTCTCAAAAATAAATAAACATTAAAAAAAGTATAATCTTTAGTTATAAGATGATTAAGCTCTGGGGATCCAATGTATAGCATGGTGACTACAGTTAATAATAATATGTTATATACTTGAAATTTGCCAAGAGTAAATCTTAAGTGTTCTCACCATCCTCCCCCCCAAAAGTTATATATAGAGAAAGTTATATTTATATATATAGTTATATATATTTATGTTTAAAATATATAAATATATAGTTACATTTACATAAAGTTATATATTCATATTTAATATATAAATATATATAAAGTTATAAAGTTATATATAAAGTTATGTACTTAAATATATAAGTAATGCATATATTTACAT
>NW_027531881.1:0-396 GCF_008692635.1 Crocuta crocuta
CAAAGAAAATACACTTTCAAAACACTTTCAAATATATATGTGTATATGTATGCATGTATATATGTATGTGTATATGTGTATATATATATGTATGTGTATGCATATATATACACATATATACATATATGTATATGTATGTATATGCATATATATATACATTCCTATGTTTATTTCAGCATCCCTTACAATAGTCAAGATATCGAAGCAACCCAAGTGTCCATCAATAGATGATTGGATAAGGAAGATATAGAGAATATATATATATATATATATACACACACAATGTATATATATACATTGGATATATATACATATATACATACATTGGATATATATACAATGTATATATATACATTATACAATGGATAATATAATGTAGCTATAAAAAAAAGATAA
>NW_027531881.1:450-7700 GCF_008692635.1 Crocuta crocuta
AGGCTACGTGAAATAAGTCAAACGAGGAAAGAGAAATGCCACATAATTTTACTCATATGTGGAATAAAAAAATTATCAAATAAATAAAGAAAATGAAGAATTTAGACTTATAAATACAGAAAGTCAACTGATTATTTCTAGATTGGAGAAGGTGGGGTGCAGGGCAAAATGGATGAAGAGGAGCTGGAGATACAGACTTCCATTTATGAAATGAATAAGTCATGGGAATAAAAAGTATGTCATAAATAATACAGGCCAGAGTGGCCTCACCAGTTTGCATTCCCACCAGCAGTGCAAGAGGGCTCCCCTGTCTACACATTCTGACATTTGTTTGTTGTGTTGTTAAATTTAGCCATTCTGACAGGTGTGAAGTGATATTTCATTGTAGTTTTCTTTTGTATTTCCCTGATGATGAAACCTTTTCATGTGTCTTGTGGCCACCTGCATATTTTCTTTGGAAAAATGTCTATTCATGTCTTCTGCTAAATTTTAAATTAGATTATTTGTTTCTTGGGTGATGAGTTTTATAAATTCTTTATGCATTTTGGGTACTAACCCTTTATCAGGTATGTCATTTTCAAATATCTTCTCCCATTCCTTATGTTGCCTTTTAATTTTGTTGACTGTTTCTTCTATGTGCAGGAACTTTTATTTTAATAAAGTCCCAATAGTTTATTTTTGCTTTCGTTTCCCTTGCCTCAAAATAAAAAAATTTAGAAAGAAGCTGCTACAGCTGATATCAAAGGGGTTACTGCCTATGTTCTCCTCTAAGATTTTGATGGTTTCNTCTACTGCCGGGGCGCCTCGGTGGCTCAGTGACTTAAGTGTCTGACTCTTGATTTTGGCTCAGTTCAGGATCTCACGGTTCATGGGCTTGAGCTCTTCATTGGGCTCTGCGCTGACAGCACAGAACCTGCAAGGGATTCTCTCTCTCCGTCTCTTTCACCCCTCCCTCCCTCAATCATGTGTGCTCTCTTTCTCTTTCTCAAAATAAATAATTGTAAACAAACAAACAAACAAAATACCTGTGCTCTCCTCTAGGATTTTAATGATTTCAGGTCTCACCTTTAGGTCTTTCATCCATTTTGTATTTATTTGCCATCCAGTTTTCGAAACACCACTTGTGTTGAAAAGACTGGCCTTCTCCTCACCGGCTATTCCTTCGTGCTTTCTCAACATTAACTGATCACATAGTTGTGGGTTCCCCTTTTTTTTTTTATTCTGTTCTGTTGATTAATATGTCTGTTTTTGTACCAGGACCATACTGTTTTGATCACTGCAGCTTTGTATATAATTTTAATTCTGAAATTGTAATGCCTTCAGCTTGTTTTTCTTTTTCAAGGTTGCTTTGGTGATTTGGAGTCTTTTGCAGTTCAATAGAAATTTTAGAATATTTTGTTCAGTTATGTGAAAAATACCATTTGTATTTTGACTAGGGTTGCATTAAATGTGTAGATTGATTTCTCTAATACAGACATTTTTCACCAATATTTATTATTACAATACATCAGCATGGAATGTCATCAGAATAATTTTCAGAATATAGGTCTTTAACCTCCTTGGTTAGGTTTATTCCTAGGTATCTTATGGTTTTGGGTAGAATTTTAAATTGAATTGATTCTTTAGTTTCTCTTTCTGCTGCTTCATTATTGGTATATAGAAACGGAACAGATTTCTGTACCTCAATTTTGCATCCTGTGAATTTACTGAATTTGCTTATTACTTCTAGCAGTAATAAACTTCTAGCAATTTTTTTGGTGGAGTCTTTCGGATTTTCTATATAGTGCAAATAGTGAAAGTTTCACTTCTTCTTTGCCAACTTGGATGCCTTCTATTTCTTTTGCTGTCTGATTGCTGTGGCTAGGTCTTCCAGTGTTATATTTAATAACAGTGGTGAGAGCAGACATCCTTGTCTTATTCCTGATCACAGAGGAAAAGCTCTCAGTTTTTCCCTATTGAGAATTATCACTTACTCAGCATAGAGATTTCTCAAAAAGTTAAAAATTGAACTACACTAAAATCCCATAATTGCACTACAAGATATTTATTGAAAGAACAAAAATAGTAATTAAAATGGATATATGCACCATTGTGTTTATAGTAGCATTATCTGCAATAGCTAAATCATGGAAACATTGAGTGTCTATTGACTAATAAATTGATAAAGAATATATATATAGTGCATAATACACTGAAAGAAAGTATTAAATGTAGCCATTTGCAATGATGTGGATGGAGCTAGAGAGTGTTATGCTAAAATAAATAAATCAGAGAAATGCAAATACCTATGATTTCACTGTATGTGTAATTTAAGAAACAAAACAGACTAGTGTAGGGGGAAAAAGTGAACGATGCAAATTGAGAAAAAGACTATTAACTATAGAGAACAAACTGATGATTACTGGAGAGGAGGTGGGTGGGAGGATGGGTTAAATAGTTGATGGCGATTATGGAGTGCACTTGTGATGAGCACTGGTTGTTGTACGCAAGTCTTGAATCACTATATTGTACACCAGAAACTAATATTACCCTGTATATTAACTAACTGTAATGTAAATAAAAACTAAAAAAAGAAATATAGTCAATGATATTGTAATAACATTGTATGGTGTCAGATAGTAGCTACAGTAATGGTGATCATAGACTAATGTATAAAATTGTCATATCACTATGTTGTGCATCTAAAACTAATTTAATATTGTGTCTCAACCATAGTGAAAAAATTCATAAAAACATTCAATCTTCCAAGACTGAATCAGGAAGAAATACATAATCTGAGGAGACCAATTACTAGTAATGAGACTCAATCAGTAATCAAAATACAGCCAATAAGCAAAGTCTAGGACCAGATGGCTTCATGGGTGAATTGTGTCAAACATTTAAAGAGTTAATACGCATTCTTCTCTAACTATTCCCGAAAAATTGAAGAGGAAGAAATGGTTTCAAACTCATTCTATGAGGCCAGAATATCATTTTATGAAATACATACAAATACACTTAAAAATAATTAAAGATAAATACCCTTGATGAGAGTAGACGCAAAAAAATATTAGCAAACCAATTCGACAAAACATTAAAAGGATCATACATCATGGTGTTGTGGGATTCATTCCAGGGACTCAAGGATGATTCGGTACCCACAAATCAATCAACTGACAGCGCATTAATAAGGGATAAAAATCATATGATCATCTCTCAATAGATGTGAAAAAAGCATTTGATGACATTTATCATCTATTTATGATAAAAAATCTTTAAAAAGTGGAAATAGAGAGAATGCACCTCAACATAATAAAGGCCATATATTAAAAATCCACAGCTAACATCATGCTTAATATTGAAAAACTGAGAGGTTTTTCTCTAAGATCAGGATGAAAACAAGGATGTCCACTCTCACTTTTTTTTCCCCATAGTTTGGGTGTCCTATATGGAGCAATTAAGCAAGAAAAATAAATAAGGGGCATTAGATTGGTAAGGAAGAAATAAAAGTGTCACTATTTGGAGATGACATGATAGTTTACTTTGAAAACCCTAAAGATTCCAACAAAAACAATTAGAATTTATAAAAATGAATGCAGAAAAGCTGCAATATACAAAATACACAAAAATTCATTTGTAAGTCTACACATTAATAACGAACCACAGAAAGTATGAAACAGCCTCATTTACAATTTTATCAAAAAGAATAAAATACGTAGGAATAAACTTAACCAAGTGAAAGACCTGCACTTTGAAAACTTTCGAACACTGGTGAAATAAATTAAAGGTTACACAAATTAATGGAAAGATTACTGTTCTTATGGATTGGAAAAAATAATATTGTTAAAGTATCCATATTTCCCAAAACAATCTACAAATGCAATGCAATCTCTAAAAAAAATACCAACAGTATTTTTCACAGAACTAGAACACTAGTCTTGCCTCATTCCTCAAACATAGCTAGGTAACTATCAAAGTATTCTGAATACACAAAGAATCAATCTGAAGATTGACAGAACAAACTGCACAACTAGAGGGAGAGAAGAGGCCACATCGAGGAAGGTATAAAGCACAGAGGGTTTGAGGGACAAATGGATCATGGGTGTTACAGAGAGGAGGGAGCCCTGGTCATGGAGAAAGGCAAGAGAGAGTTGATCCCACAGGGATACACACAAGGAGAGCACTTCCCCAAAGACATTGGATAGAAAAACGACAGAGGTGATTTTCCTGAGCTTTTGCAACCAGTGAGAATCAAGGACTAAGGTTTTAGAGGTCAGCGGGCTTGGCTGGGATACAGACCTGAGGGTACTGCCCTACTCCTAGAGAGAAGGCAGGAAAGCAACCCTAGGGCAGATGGTGAGATCTGAGGATCATCTAAGGTACATGGGGAGAGGCTATTTGTGCTTCTCAGGGGACAAAAGTGCCAGCAGGCACCATTTCCCTTCTCCATCCCTCAGCTTAGGTGCAAAGACACATGCTGAGGGCACTTAACCTAGACACTGGTTGTTTAGCCTGCTTTGCTCCAAATCCCATACACTTGTGCCCTGGCAAAACTGCCTTTCTCTGTCACACCTGCATCAGTCTCAGCATGACAAAGCCATCTCCAGAAAACTATCCCAGGACGCTGCCACAGCATGTCTCTAAAGTTTGGAGTTTTAAAAGTCAGGAGGGATGGCTTGGATAGAGCCAAAAGTGCACTGTGCTGCTCCAGTCAAAAAAAACTTAGAGATAGATAGCATGAAAACAATGATCTGAAAAATACATGGGGCACAAATACTGAGAGCAGCAAGCAGAATGGTTGATGAACAAGGGAGTTGGCTGGAGCCATTTTCTTCCCCTGCTGCTCAACAGAAACCAACTTTAGTAAACTACACAGCACCAACACTGACTACTTACCCTGTTTACACCAAGTCCTGCCCCTCTGCACCCTGCTGGTACTGCTTTTCTCAGGCAAGGGTGCCTACAAACCAACACAGTGGGCCCCTTCCCCAGAAGGCCAGCAGAAACATCCATGACCACCACGTCAATCAAACATAGAATTCTGCAAGGTTTTAGTTATAGTGGAAGTAGCATCAGGTCTCATTTAAAAAGCAGACCAGAGCACCCCTAGTTAAAACTCGCCACTCCGTGGTTAAGTTCCAAACACTGTCCACTGCGAGCAAGGAGAGTCTCTGCAGACCTGAGGGATAAAGCAGCCAAAACACACCAGCAGGGTGCACGCAGTACACACCAAGGACACTCTCTGAAGTGTTAGGCCTTGGAAACTGTTTTTCATAAAATCATTACTATCAAGAGTAGGAAAAATAATAGGCTTTCTAACACAGAGAAGAAGACAGACACCTAAACAAAATGCCAAGACAGAACAATTCATCCCAAAAGAAAAGAAGAAAAGGTCTCAGCCAGAGATCTCATCAAAAACGATATCAGTAATGTGCCCGAAGAAGCAGAATTTAGAGCAACAGTCATATAGATCCTCGCCAGGCTAGAGAGAAACATGGAAGACATGGAGAAGACCCTTACCATAGAGATAAAAGAGATTAAAATCAATAAGGCAGAAATGAAAAATGTAATATCTGAAATTCAAAACCAACTAAATGCAATGACCACAAGGATGGAAGAAGAAGAGGAACAAATAAGTGACATAGTGGATTAAATTATGGGAATGATTTAATGAATCATGAGAGTAGATTTAGGGACCACAGTAACTCCACCAAATGAAATAACATTTGTATCATAGGAATCTCAGAAAGGCAAAAGAGAGAAAAGAGGGCAGAAAGTTTATTTAAGGAAATAATAGCTGAAAACTTCTCTAATCTTGAGAAGGAAATATATATCCAAATCCAGGAAGCACAGAGAACTCCCATCAAAATCAACAAAAGCAGGACAGCACCAAGATATATGTAGTTAAATTTGAAAAATATAGTGATAAAAATCCTAAAAACAGCAAGACAAAGGAAGCCCCTAACTTATGGGGGAAGACCCATAAAGCTAATTTCAGATCTCTCTACAGAAACTCAGCAAACCCGAAGGGAATGTCATAATATACTTAATGTGCTGAATGTGAAAAATCTGCAGCCCAGAATTTTCTATCCAGCCAAGGGTATCATTCAGAATAGAAGGAGACATAAAGAATTTACCTGACAAACCAAAACTAAGGGGGTTCATGACCACTAAACCAGCCCTGCAAAAAATATTAAAGGGGAATCTTTGAATGGGAAGGTAAGAAGAAAAGTGACAAACCTTAGAAAGGAACAGATAAAATCTCTAGAAACAATGATAAAGCACGTAAGAAAATGGCACTAAATACATATTTACCAATGAAACCAGTAGCTGGTTCTTTGGGGAAAAATACTAAAATTTATAAACCTCTAGCCAGACTTATCAAAGGGAAAAGAGATAGGACCAAATAAATAAAATCACAAATGAGAGATGAGAGATAACAATCAAGATTACATAAATACAAATAATTATAAGAGAATATTATGAAAAACTATATGCCAACATGGGGNTTCAGCTCAAGTCATGATCTCGTGGTTCATGAGTTCAGGCCCCACATCAGGCTGTCTGCTGTCTGCATGGAGCCCACTTCGATCCTCTGTCTCCCTTTCTCTACCCCTCCCTGCTCTGTCTTTCTAAAAAAATAAATAAACATGTTTTAAAAGAAAAGAGAAACTATATGCCAACAAATTGGGCAATATAGAAGAAATGGATAAAGTCCTAGAAACATAAATTACCAAAATGGAAACAGTAAGATATAGAAAACTTGAACAAACTGATAACAAGCAAAGAAATTGAATCAGGAATCAAAAATCTCCCAACAAACAGGGGCACCTGTGTGTCTCAGTCCTTTGACACCAAACTTCAGCTGAGGTCATGATCTCATGGGTTTTGAGTTTGAGCCCCACATTGGGCTCTCTGCTGTCAGAGCAGAGTCCAATTTGGATAATCTGTGCCCCTCTCTCTCTGCCCCTCCCATGCTCATGCTCTCTCTTAAAAATTAATAAACATTTTTTTAAGTACCTCAAGACCCAAATGTGCAGGGCTAAATGGTTTCCTAGAGAAATTCCACCAAACATCTAAAGAGATACTACCTATTCTCCTGAAACTATTCAAAAGAGGAATAGAAAACTTATAAACTCATTCTAGAGGTGAATATTATTCTGATTCCAAAAGTCCGCTAAAAAAGGGAACTACAGGCCAATGTCCCTGATGAACATGCAGGCAAAATTTCTCAACAAAATACTAGCAAATTTAGTCTGATGGTAACTTAA
>NW_027531881.1:7708-11060 GCF_008692635.1 Crocuta crocuta
CTGGTGGTTAAAAAGAGTCATCCACCACGATAAAGTAGGATTTATTCCTAGACTGCAATAGTGGTTCAATATTCACAAATCAATCAACATGACAGATCACATTAATAAAAGAAAATATAAGAAACATGTGATCCTCTCAATAGATGAAGGAAAAGCATTTGACAAAGTACAACATCCATTCAAGGTAAAGCCTCAAGAAAATAGGTACAGAGAGAATATACCACAATATCATAAGGCCATATTCGAAAAGACCACAACTAATATCATCCCCAATGGGGAAAAAGTGAGAGCTTTACCTCTATAGTTAGGAAGAAGACAGAGATGTCCACTCTCCCCATTACCATTTAACATAGTACTGGAAGTCTTAGCTTCATCCATCAAACAAACAAACAAAAAAAGAAATAAAAGGCATACAAATTGGCAAGGAAGAAGTCAAGCTTTCAATATTTGCAGATGATATGACACTGTATATAGAAACCAACTTGACAACAAACTAAGAAAAATAAATAAATAAATAAATAAACATTAATTTTTTTTTAAAAAAAATGGATGAAAGACCTAAATGTGAGACAAGAAACAATCACAGTCCTAGAGGGGAACACAGGCAGTAATCACATTGACATTGACTGTAGCAATTTCTTTTTTTAAAAATAGTTATTGTCAAGTTGGTTTCCATATAACACCCAGTGCTCATCCCCACAAGTGCCCTCCTACATGCCCATCACCCTCATTCCCCTCCCCCCCACCCCCATCAATCCTCAGTTTGTTCTCAGCATTCAAGAGTCTCTCATGGTTTGCCTCCCTCCCTCTCCCCCACTATTTTCCCCTTCCTCTCCCTCACGGTCCTCCATTTAGTTCCTCCTAATTTCTTAATAGATATGTCTCCGGAGAAAAGGTAAACAAAAGTGAAAATGAGCTATTGGGGCTTCATCAAGATAAAAAGCTTCTACACAGCGAAGGAAACAATCAACAAAACTAAGAGGCAGCCTTTGGAATCAGAAAATATATTTGAAAACGACATATCTGAAAAAGAGTTAATATCCAAAATATATAAAGAACTTATCAAACTCAAAACTCAAAACACTCCAAAAACAAATAATCCAGTTTAAAAATGGGCAGAAGACATGAATAGACACTTTTCCAAAGAAGATATACAGATGGGTAACAGACACATGAAAAGATGTCCAACATCACTCATCATCAGGGAAATACCAATCAAAACTACAACGAGATACCTCCCCCACCTGTTAGAATGGCTAAAATTAATAACACAGGAGAAAACAGGTGTTGGAGAGGATGCAAAGAAAGAGGAGCTCTTTTAAAGAATTTTTAATGTGTTTTTTTTTTAATTTTTGAGAGAGAGAGAGAGAGAGAGACAGCGTGAACAGGGGAGGGTCAGAGAGAGAGGGAGACACAGAATCAGAAACAGGCTCCAGGCTCTGAGCTAGCTGTCAGCACAGAGCCCGATGCGGGGCTCGAACCCACGAACCGCGAGATCATGACCTGAGCTAAAGTCAGACGCTTAACCGACTGAGCCACCCAGGCACCCCAAAGAGGAACTCTTTTACATTGTTGATGTGAGTGCCAACTGATGCAGCCACTCTGGACAACAGTATGGGGGTTCCTCAAAAAGCTAAAAGTAGAAAAACCCTATGACACAGCACATGAACTGGTAGGTATTTAACCAGCAAGTACAAAAATACGATATACAATGGTATATTAGCCATACGAAAGAAAGAAATCTTACCGCTTGCAAAGACATGAATGGAACTAGAGAGTATTATGATAAGCGAAATAAGTCAGTCAGAGAAAGACAAATACCGTATGATATCACTTACAAGTGGAATTTTGGAACCAAAACAGGTGAACATAGGGGAAAAAAACAGGAAACATACTCTTAACTATAGAAAACAAATTGATGTTACTGAAGGGGAGGTGGATGGTGGATGGGTTAAATAAATGATGGGTATTAAGTAGGGCACTTGTGGTGAGCACTGGGTATTCTATGTAAGTGATGAATCACTAAATCGTACACCTGAAACTAAAAAAAAAAAAAAAGCAATAGAAATAAACCCACTTTATATGCCCAATTAATCTATGACAAAGGAGGCATAAATATACAAGGCTGAAGACAGTCGCTTCAATAAATGATTCTAGGAAAACTGAATAGCTACATGCAAAAGAATAAAACTGGATGATTTTGGTACACCTTACACCAAAATAAATTAAAAATGGATTAATGCATAAGCTTTTTATTTTGATGTGGTCCTGATATTTAATTTTACTTCTTAAAACATTATTTGTTTGTTTGTTTTGAGGGCATGAGACGGCAACAAGCAGGGGAGTAGCAGAGAGAGAGAGAGACAGAATCCAAAGCAGGCTCCAGGGTCTAAGCTGTCAGCACAGAACCTGATGCAAAGCTCAAACCCATGAACTGAGAGATCATGACTTGTGCAGAAGTCGGACGCTCAACTGACTGAGTCACCCAGGTGGCTTTTATTTTGCCTTTATTTCCCTTGCCTCAGGAGACATATCCAGACAAATGTTGCACATCCGATGTCAGAGACTTTACTACCTATGCTCTTTTGTAGGATTTTTAAGGATTCAGGTCTTAAAGTTAGGTCTTTAATCTATTTTGAATTTATTTTTATGCATAGTGTAAGAAAGCAATCTAGGGGCGCCTGCGTGGCTCCGTCCGTTAAGCGTCGGACTTCAGCTCAGGTCATGATCTCATAGTTGGTGGGTTCGAGCCCCACATCGGGCTCTGTGCTGACAGCTAGCTCAGAGCCAGGAGCCTACTTCAGATTCTGTATCTCCCCCTATCTCTGACCCTCCCCTACTCATGCTGTCTCTCTCTCGCTCTCTCAGAAATAAATAAAACAGTAAATAAATAAAGCATTAAAATTTTTTTAAAAAGAAAGCATTCTAGTTTCATTCTTTTGCATGTAGCTGACTAGTTTTCTGAACGTCATTTGTTGAAGAGACTATCTTTTTCCTATTGTGTATTCTTTCCTCCTTTGTCAAAGATTACTTTGCCATACAGTTGTGGGTTTATTTCAGGATTTTTTTATTCTGTTCCTTTGATCTATGTGTCTATTTTTGTGCCAGTACCACACTGTCTTGATCACTAGTTTTGTAATATAACTTGACGTCTGGAACTGTGATGCCTCCAGTTTTGCTTTCCTTTTTTCACGGTTGCTTTGGCTACTTGGTGCCTTTTATGGTTCCATACAAATTTTAGGTTTGTTTTCTCCTTCTGAAAAATGCTGTTATTTTGATACAGATTGTGTTGAATGTGTAGATTGTTTTGGGTAGTATAGACATTTTCACAATATTTTTTTCTGCATATCCA
>NW_027531881.1:11074-14376 GCF_008692635.1 Crocuta crocuta
GCATATCCACGATTATGGAATGGGTTTCCACTTCTTTTTTGTCATCTTCAATTTCTTTCACGAATGTTTTATTTATTTATTTTTTCATAGTATAGGTCTTTCACTTTGTTAAGTTTATCTTATAATTCTGGTGCAATTTTAAGTGGGTTTCTTTTCTTAATTTCTCTTTTCTCTGCTTCATTTTAATGTATTGAAATGCAGTAGATCCAATAACAGTTAAATGTCAAAACTATAGAAAGAAGTTATAAAACTCAACACCCTTCAAAAAATGAGTAATACAATTAAAATTGACAGAAGAATTGAACACACGTTTCTACATAGAAGGTATACAAACATATGAAAAGACAATCAACATCACTAATTATCAGTGAAATGCAAATCGTAACTACAGTGGGATGTCACCTCTCATCCCTCAGAATGGCTAAAATTAAAAACATGGAACACCAATTGTTGGGAAGGGTGTGGAGAAAAAAGAACTCTCTTGCACTGTTGGTGGGAATGCACCCTAGTGCATACTCTTTACACAGTATGGAGTTTTCTCAAAAAGTTCAAAATAGAGGGGCACCTGGGTGGCTCAGTCGGTTAAGCATCTGACTTCAGCTCAGGTCACAATCTCGTGGTTTGTGGATTAGAGCCCCGCATCAAGCTCTATGCTGATGCTCAGATCTTGGAGACTGCTTTGGATTCTGCACCTCCCTCTCTCTCTGCCCCTTCCCTTTTCTCACTCTGTCTCCCTCTCAAAAATAAACATTTAAAAAATTTTTTAAGTTCAAAATAGAACTACCCTACAATGTAGTAATCATTTTGCTGGGTATTTATCCAAAAAATACAAAAACACTAATTCTAAGGGATACATGCACCTCAATATTTATTTTAATCATATTTATAATAGCCAAATTATGGGGGCGCCTGGGTGGCTTAGTCGGTTGAGCGTCGGACTTTCGCTTGGGTCATGATCTCGCGGTTTGTGGGTTCGAGCCCCGCGTCGGGCTCTGTGCTGACTGCCAGCTCGGAGCCTGGTGCCTGTTTCAGNGTCAATAAGTGAATGAATAAAGAAGAGGTGATATATTTAAACAATGAAATATTATTCTTTATAAGAAATAATAAAATCTTACCATTTGCAAGGACATTGATGGAGCTAGAGAGTTTAATGCTAAATGATATAAATCAGTCAGACAAATACCATGATTTCACTTAACTGTGAAATTTAAGAAACGAAAAAAGAGCAATGGAATAAAAAGAGAAACAAACCAAGAAACAAACTCTTGACTATAGAGAACAGATGGTAATCAGAGGAAGGTAGGTGGCGAGGGTGGGGGGGTGAATGGGTGAAATAGGTGATGGGGTTTATCAAATGCACTTGTTCTGATGAGCAATGGGTAATGCATACAATTGCTGAATCACTATATTGTACACTTGAAATTAATATAACTATACTGGAATTAAAATAAAATAAAATTGGATTAATGATCTAAATATAAGACCTGAATCCATTAAACTCCTAAAAGAAAACTTAGGCAGTAAACTCTTGATAGGCTCTAGCTATATTTTTCTGGATATGTCTTCTCAGGTAAGTGAAACAAAGAAAAAATAAATAGTTGGGACTACATGAAACTGAAAAATAAAACTATTCCACAGTGAAGGAAACTGTCAACAAAACAAGAATGTAACATACTGAATGGAAGAAGATATTTGCAAATTATATATCTGGTAAGTGGTTAATATCCAAAGTATATAAAAAAACTCATAGGGGCACCTGGGTGGCTCAGTCGGTTAAGTGTCCAGCTTTGGCTCAGGTCATGATGTCGCGGTTCGTGGGTTTGAGCCCCGCATCGGGCTCTGTGCTGACAGCTAGCTCAGAGCCTGGAGCCCGTTTCAAATTCTGTGTCTCCCTCTCTCTCTGACCCTCCCCTGCTCTCTATTTCTCTCTCTCTCTCTCAGAAATAAATAAAACATTTTTAAATTTTTTAAAAACCTCATAGAACTCAGTGCCAAAATAACCGACAAATAAGTTGATTACGAAATGACCTGATTAGACATTTTTTTCAAAGATATCTAGATGGCTAACAGACACCTCAAAAACTGCTCAACATTACTGGTCATCAAGGATATGAAAATCAAAACCACAATAAGATATCACTTCACATCAGTTAGAATGGCCAGTGTCTAAATGACAAGATATATCAAGTGTTGACAAAGATGTAGAGAAAAAAAAAACAAACTTCTCATGTACTATTTGTAGAAATGTAAATTGGGGCAGCCACTATAGATACAAGTATGAAGTTTCTCAAAAAATTAAAATTAGAAATACCATAAAATCCGAGGTGCCTGGGTGGCTCAGGTGGTTAAGCGTCTGACTGGATTATGGCTCAGCTCATTATCTCATGGTTTGTGAAGTCGAACTCTGCATCGGGCTTCTGCCTGATAACATGGAGCCTGCTTGAGATTCTCTCTTTCTCCCTCTCTCTCTGTCCTTCCCTTATCTGTATTCTTGAACTCTCTCTCAAAATAAATAAACTTAAAGAAAAGAAAAAAGTAATACCATACAATCTAGTAATTCTGTATCTGGGTGTTTACCCAAAGAAAATGAAAACACTAATTCAAAAATACATGTGTACCTCTATGTTCATTGCAGCGTTATTTAAAACAAACAAGACATGGAAGCAACCTAAGTGTCCATCAGAAGGTGAATGGATAAAGATGTGATACACACACACACACACACACACACACACACACAGAATGAGTGAGGGGAGAGAGAGAGAGAGAGAGAGAGAGAGAGAGAGAGAGANCTATTCATAACAACATGGAGGAACCAGAAGGTATTATGATAAATGAAATAAGACAGGGAAAGATAAATACCATATGATTTTACTTATATGTAAAATCTAAAGAAACAACAAATGAACAAATGAAACAAAATAGAAACTGACTGATAGAACAAACTGATGGTTTCTAGAGAGTAGTGGATGGGTAGGGGATGTGCAAAATAAGTGAAGGGGATTAAGAGTAACAATATTCCAGTTATAAAATAAATAAGACAAGAATATAAAGCATAGCATATGAAATATAGTCAACAAAATTGTAAGAACTTTGTAAGATGACAGATGGTAAGTAGGCTTATTGTGGTGACCATTTCTTAATGTATTTAAGTATCAAATCATCATGTTGTACATATGAAACTAATACAATATAGTATGCCAATTATTCAAGAATATATATTTTATCATTTTAAGAATAATATATATTTATAATATAAAATGTGGAAAATGCATAAAATATAAAGGAAAACACTTGTCCTA
>NW_027531881.1:14474-14702 GCF_008692635.1 Crocuta crocuta
TATAGCATGCTCTAGAAAATATGCCATTGAAGCATTCAAGGAAGTGTACCAAATGCCCAATAGGAATCAGAATTCAATTTCAACACTTATGAAGGTGGCAATGATGTCCTACATAAGGGCCCAGTATACAAAATTTAGTGCTCATAGATATTTGAGAAATGCATACATGAAAAGAATTGTGGAAAATAAAATGATTCTTGTAAGAGCACCTGTTTTAGCCTTAAACCA
>NW_027531881.1:14841-23330 GCF_008692635.1 Crocuta crocuta
GATAGCTAAAAGCCTAGACCTGGAAGTCACCAAGTTTCTTGGTGACATTATATTTCATTTTGTTCTGTAAACTGGCTTAGGTACATATTATGATCCAGATTCCAAGCCAAATTCTGCCTAGCAAATTGGTTACTGGCATCTCCTTCTACCTTTTTTGTAGGGTTTAAATGTTTGGGTTTCTCTCAGACTTAAGTAACATGGTGGCATTACATTTGAAATTCCTTAATTCCTCTGAAATAGATTTTTCTTCCCAAAGGAGGCAGCTCTCATAATGAACATACCTTTTAGGACCTTAGCATATGTCAGTATGTGAATCACAAGCACACCACTATTGTACATGTTTTTTTTTTTCCTTTAATAGTTTATTGTCAAGTTGGTTTCCATATAACACCCAGTGCTCTTCCCAACAACTGCCTTCCTCCATGCCCATCATCCTCCTTCCTCTCTTCCCCACCCCCATCAGCCCTCAGTTTGCTCTCAACATTCAAGAGTCTCTCATGGTTTGCCTCCCTCCCTCTCCCCCATTATTTTTCCTCTTCTTCTCCCACGTCGTCCTCCGTTAACTTCCTCCTAATCCACCTACATGTGCAAACATATGGTATCTGTCCTTCTCTGCCTGACTTATTTCGCTCAGCATAACACCCTCTAGTTCCATCCATGTTGCTACACATGGCCAGATTTCATTCTTTCTCATTGCCATGTAGTATTCCATTGTATAGATAAAACACATCTTCTTGACCCATTCATCAATTGATGGACACTTAGGCTCTCTCCATGTTTTGGTTATTGTGGAGAGTGCTGCTATGAACATTGGGGTCCATGTGCCCCTATGCATCAGCACTCCTGTATCCCTTGGGTAAATTCCTAGCAGTGCTATTGCCGGGTCCTAAGGGAGTTCTATTGTTAAATTTTTGAGGAACCCTCCATACTGTTTTCCAGAGGGGTTGCACCAGCTTATATTCCGACCAACAGTGTATGAGGGTGCCCATTTCTCCACATCCTCGCCAGCATCTAGAGTCCTCTGATTTGCTCATTTTAGCCACTCTGACCGGCGTGAGGTGGTATCTCAGTGTGGTTTTGATTTGTATTTCCCTGATGATGACGGACACTGAGCATCATTTCATGTGTCTGTTGGCCATCAGGATACCCTCTTTGGAGAAGTGTTAGATGACAACAAAACATCATGATTTCAATGCAGGCTTATGTAATATGCTGAGGAACAATAGATGTTAATCTGTAGTTTGTCTAAGAAGTACCAATCTCATGATAAAGTTACAGTTAAGCAATGAGGAAATAAACCAAATTTAGATTAACAGCACTAACAAATTCATAAGCAGACTATGTCACTGAACTTTGGCTATGTACAATGTAACTGGAGAATAAATGGGACTCATCAGTAACTAACCTAGTCAGGAAAGTTAAGAGATTGTAACAAGGATACAGCTGGCAATTTTAGAAAATAATGTGGTCCACTATATACTCCTAAAAAACTCCTATGTTTATATACTCCTAAAAATATGGTTGAATGTTGCTTTTTTTTTTTTTGCTTTATTTAAATTGTGAGGCATCTTAGGGGCGCCTGGGTGGCTTAGTCGGTTAAGCGTCCGACTTTCGCTTAGGTCATGATCTCGCGGTTGTGGGTTCGAGCCCCGCGTCGGGCTCTGTGCTGACTGCCAGCTCAGAGCCTGGAGCCTCTTTCGGTCTGTGACTCCCTCTCTCTCTGACCCTCCCCTGCTCACGCTGTCTCTCTCTCTCTCTCCAAGAAATAAATAAAAATAAATAAATAAATTGTGAGGCATCTTTATTTAGTAAAGCAACTCCAACAAAAGGCAAAATTTCATCTTCATGTCAGTATGATAATTTGCTACTGGCATAGACTAGATATGCTGAAACTAATTAATTGGTAATTAATGTCTTCAATATTCCTTACAAAACAAGAGTACAATACTACGGTGTCCTTTATAATCAGCAATCCTTTAAGTTGAAAGACAAGGAAGGTCTTATATCACCAGGAAGCCAAAGCCTTCAAAGAAGTCCTAGGTTCTTATCATCCCCAGATCCAAAACACAAAACACTTAAAGAAGTGTAGGCTTTGGGAAACCTGTCCAATTTCAGGCGTTTTGGATTGTCTAGTCTGGTAAGGTATTGAGTTTGATAGATCCCATACCTCTTCCGTTCAAAAATTACTATAGTTTATGCTTGTTAGGAGAAGAGTAGAGTTACCATCGGCCTTTGAACATAAAAATCATCCTCTTTCACTGGTCGTTTGCATCATTCTGATTACATTAGTATCATGTACAAACCAATTACCATTCTTGTTACTATGCTTCTAGTTTTTCCTCAGTAAAACAGGGGAGATGTCTAGCTTACTTTACCAAACTTGTGATGATCCTGTCATGATTTAAAGGTTCGAAAAAGGAAACCTGTAAATGTATTTCCTGGTACCAGGAAGAATATCAACTTTTCTTAATAACACTAATTGTCACATATTCCATTTTATTGTCAAAGAAGCATTGGAGTCAGATTCAGGTTTTAATACAAACATTGTCATTCATTACTTGCATAACCTTGGGCCTTTACTCAACCTCTCTGAACCTGAGTCTCCTCACCTGCAAAAATTGACCAAATTAGTCTGTTCTTGGAGGATTTTAGTGAGGATCAAATTACATATGCAAAACGACATGGCACTTGCAGGGAAGAGCACTGGGTGTTGTATGTAAGAGATGAATCACTAAATTCTACATCTGAAACTAATACTACACTCTTTGCTATCTAACTGGAATTTAAATTAAAACTTGGAAAATAAGAGGGGAAAAAACAACATATATATATATATATATTTACAAATAGTTTATTGTCAAATTAGTTTCCACATAACACACAGTGCTCATCCCCACAAGTNTTAGTTTCATTTCATTCATTTAAAGCCAGGAGACTTAAGTTCAAGTTCTCATTTTGCTACTTACTAGCTCCAGCAAATGTCCTCAAGAAAGATATTTAACTTTTCAAGAAAGATATTTAACTTTGTTGAGCTCTAGTTTTCTGATCTGTAAAATAAAGTTGCTGTGAGTATTAGATAGAACTATATTAACTATATTAAATAGAACTATATATATACTAAAATATATATCCAGATAGCCTGCTAAGCAACTCCTTCATACAGCAGTGGTATGGTTCATAAGACTTGTCCTATTCCTGCTCCCTTGTATCTCTACAGGAGCATCCAATAGTGTGCTATGTACTGTGGAAAGAACAAGGGAAGCAAAAATAAGGCCTCTGTCCTCAAAGACAATTGGACAATCAAATGAAAATCTTGCTACTTTAAGGCTTCCTACTTTTGTTCTGATTGTGTACAGTCTAAGACTCCAGTGAGTTCATCAAAGAATGATAGACTCAGTAGGAAACAGACCCCTGATTATCGAGAACTTTTAAGTCAAAACCGACTGACAATTTTTTTTAGANTCTGTAAAAAATATGCAAAAATACGGAATAAAGTATGAAGGCACTCTTGGTTATATATTACTTTCCTATTGCTGCTATAACAAAATACCATATATTAAGTGTCTTGAAATAACACTGATTTACTTATGTTTAGTTCAAGAGTTCAGAATTCTAAAATCAACCCGTTGACAGCGNCATGACCTAAGCGAAAGTCAGATGCTTAACCGACTAAGCCACCCAGGCGCCCCAGCTTTGTTGTTTCTTTAAGAGAGAATCTGTTTCCTTGCCATTTTCAGTTTCCAGAGGCTGCCCACATTCTTTGGCTCATGGCCTCTTTCTTATATCATCTGTCTTCTTGTTTCTGTCTTCACATATCCTACTACTCATTTTTTAAAAAAATATCATATTCTTTATTTAAATTTTTAATTTTCATTTTTGAGAGAGAGAGAGAGACAGGAGAGAGAGAGAGAACACGCCAGGGAGGAGCAAAGAGAGATGGAGATACAGAATCCAAAGCAGACTCCAGGCTCTGAGCTGTCAGGACAGAGTATGATGCGGGGCTCAAACCACTAACAATGAGATGATGATCTAAGCAGAAGTCAGATGCATAACTGGCTGAACCACCCAGGCATCCATCCTACAATTCATTCTTAACCTCTAGCCTCCTTCCCTTTTATAAGGACCTTTGGGATTACAGTGAGTCCACCTTGATAACCCAGGATAATCTCACCTATCTCTTTTTTTAACGTTTATTTCTGAGAGAGAGAGAGAGAGAGAGAGAGCATGAGCAGGGGAGGGTCAGAGAGAGAGGGAGACACAGAATCTGAGGCAGTCTTCTGGCTCTGAGCTAGCTGTCAGCACAGAGCCCAACACGGGGCTCGAACCCAGGAACCGTGAGATCATTACCTGAGCTGAAGTCGAAGCTTAACTGACTGAGCCACCCAGGCACCCCATCACCTATCTCAAATCCTTGACTTAATCATACCTGCAAAGTCCCTTTCACCATGTAAAATAACATATTCACAGATTCCAGGGATTAGAATGTGGGCATCTTTAGGGTGCTATTACTAAAACTACCATAGTTACTATAGCTCATAGATAATCATTGGGATTAGAAAACTCAGTATGGTGTTAGTGAAGGCAGTACCTACTGATAGATATGAAGATACGGAGGAGATTATCCCTAGGTTGGGGAATGACATAAACACAAGCAGCAGGTGGAGAAATCAGCATAATTTACATGGAGGCTATGAAAAAGACTGATGTAAATACAGTAGATGTGAAAGATACAACCAAATGGGAGGAAAGAAAGGTCATATTAAAAAGCCAGGCAAAGGGTTCCAATTTTGGTAGAATCGCAATTGGGAGTTGTTGCAAGTTCCCAAGTAAACCCCAAGTGACATTATGAAAACAGCATTCTCAGGATGATTGGTCTAGGCAAGTAGAGATGGGAGAAGCACCTGAGGAGGAACAAAGGCTGAGTGATATGTCTCTATTGAAGCATCACTGATGTCTCAGCTACGTTCAGAGTACCTGAAAACAAATTGCCAACAATTCCAAGGGAGAGAGAAAAGTCCAAGGCAAGATTATGATAGCTTCTCTCCACCTACAGGAGCATAAGCCACAGACAACAACCAAAAGCCTCTCCTAGTGTTTTGCAAAGGAAGATGGTTTCTTTGAGCTCAGGGAAATTTTGTTTTGTTTTGCTTTCTTTTGTTTTTAAAAAGTGAAAATATAATACATTTACTTACCTCATTGCCACATTACTTCCATCTATGACAACTGGCCTTAAATTTTCGCTGTTGTCTACCTCGTCTTCAAGAGACAGTTCAGGGCTCGCAATCTCTCTAGAGCTGGGGCCGCGAGGCACTAACAAATTCAAACTGACCTGCCCTTCTGAATCGCCTTTGTTCCCAAGCCTGACGAGCTCTGCCAATACATCATTAATAAGTGATTCTGGGCCCAGCTTGTTCAATACTGATTGAATCTGTGCCTCTGCATATCCCAGCTTTAGAGCAAAATCCATCTTGGCTTGGTATTCTTTTTCCAAGTCAAGCTTCCCATCCTGTAGAATGCTGCTCTGGGAGAAGCTTGGATGATCTAAGCAGGGTGATCTATAGAGCTGACGGTGTGGCTTGGAGGTAATCTCCTTTTTTTTCAACTGAGCATCGCCAGGTCGGTTGCTATTGTCATTGTTACTGTTCTTAAGGTTCATCTGTTCAGGGGCACTCTCAGAGTTTACCCACTCTTCAGAATCAGTATTGCTCTGCTCCATCCTGTCCTGCTTAGATTGTTGTTTCTCTTCCTTGGAGGAACTCTTCTCCATTTTTGGTGTCTCCACTGCAGCTGTGGCCGTCATCCCCGTTCAGTGGGCAGTCTGAGGTCTGATCAGCTCTTTTTCTTTTTAGACTGCTTGGAATCCACATACAGTTATATTCCTTTGTGGTCAAATGTGGTGGTAGTGATGGTGCAAGAGTTTGCCTGTTTGGTTTGGTATGTTCAGATATTACCAGTCCCTACAAATAAGCACACATACCACAATCAATAACATTCTGGAAAGGCATTTAAGAATGCAGAGTTTCTTTGTAAGAAACTACAGACTGTATGACATTTTATTTTTGTACTTTAAATGATTGGACTCACCTTATATTAAAAAAGAGACTCTAATTCTGTAATAATTCTAGGCATAAAAATTTCAGTGGTGGCAATAGTGTTATAATCACCCCCCCACACACACAAAATAAATCACACTAAAGTTAACTTCTTATCACAACTTTGTGAAAGGAAAACATGGTATTTCAACAATTTGAAGGAATATATACATCTTTGAAAAGACTCTCTCTTCTCCTTTCTGAGAGATAAGTTTTCCAGATCTCACACCAGATCCCTCTCACTGAAGCGGAGTTCCACTCCCGAAAAGCACAACATCTCCAGTACCACTCATTGCAAAAATCAGGGATTTTATCTATTGGGGAGACTAGAAAACCATTAAGATTGTTTTCAACCAATTGGAGCAAGGTAAAAGGTGAAAGGTAGATAGATGTGCTCCAAATTTTTAAAAAAGAGTCTGTGTATTCTTATGAATTGTATCTACAGCCCATTTTATTTATTGTATTTATTGTATTCTAAAAAGTCAGTTTGCACAATAAACCAAAACATTTTAAAAGAATATCAGTTACAGAAGAGAATTAAGGACAATTTTATTTCTGAACTCCTCTCACCTACCTCATTTGTCCCCACAAGTTTGAGCTCTAAATTGGACAAAGTGTTTTTTCTCAGTCTGAGCCTTGTTTTCTTCATATATATAATGGGAATATTGATACCTCACAGGGTAAAGATTATGTAAGATGAGTAAGTAAAGTGCTTAGAAAAGTGGACAGAACACAGTATGTTCTCAATATATGTAAAAGGTGCAACAGATACCATCAAAAGATTGTTGTTGTTGTTGTTGGTGGTGGTGGTGGTGGTGTTTTAAGGGAGGCTGACAACAAGGCAAGGTAGTAGACCTGTGAGCACTGACAAGCTCCTCAGATAGCAATGGTTCACAAATCTAAAACCAGACTATTTATGTAAGCAATGTACTAGGGTTACACTTTAGTTACACTTTAGTACTGTTTATACAAACAAGAAGAAAAGCCACTAATAGCTCAATCCAAGAATAATATGGATAACTGCATATTTGCTTTAGGAAAGTCACATTTGGAAGTGTGATATACACACAGGATTACCATCTCAGAACTGACATTCAAGCAGCATATGACTTCTACAATGATTATACTACCACTTATGACTTCAAAATTTTCCTTTAATGAATTAGCCAATACATTGACATCCATTTCACTTTCACTTCACCATTGATCTGTTATTTGAATTTTGAAGTCTATTTCCTTTATAAATTCCATTTTACTATTTGACTTATATTTTATTCTCTTCAAAATAATTTCTAGTGCACATAGGACATTGAGATTTTCACCTTTCGTTTATTTAAACCTCAAAAGTCACTTAAAAACAACTGTTTAGAAGACTAACAGTATATTTTCTTAGGAAATGAGAGGTACCTGTAAGCTATTTTTCCCAGCTAATGAATCATAGAATATTCTTTTTCTTTTTCTATTCTCGTCTGTTCTGCTCTGTCCAAATTAACATTGATGTGAGCACATTTACCAAGTTCATGTAGATATACAATAGCAAATTTAAACTGAAACAAAATCTCACAGCACAAAAAATCCTCATTGTAATTACTAGATTTATTATGAAAATTTTCTACTCAAATAACATAAAGCAGAAGAGAAGTAAACAACTTGGCAAACATAAGTTTGCTTTTACCTTTCAAAGCCTTAAGCAAGAATATTTGAAGAAAAATATTAACTGTCCTTAACCTGTGTATGTGTGTAGGCATCATGTGTTTTTTCTGTGTGTTTGTTTTGTTGAATAATAGAAACTTCTTGAGGCAAAGACGGAAAGAATGCTTTTCATTCAATAGAACAGTCACTGAATGCCAGACACTTAAATAAGCCCTGGGTCTAGAAAGAGACACCAGAATTGATCCTGTCCTCAAAAAAACTCACAAGCTAATAAATAATGGCTATACATGGCTCTAGGAAGTGCTATAACACAATTCTATAGAGGATGACCATTGGTATACTTTTGAGAATAAAAAGAACATTATTAATAATTATGTCTGAACATTAGGCATTAATTAGGTATGTCCCCGGCAAACGTGAAAATTACTTGAAAATTTCCATCGACATACAAAGGAAGAAATGTTAAATTCTGTCAGTGGGGTGAGAAATAGGGGTGGTGGTTATAAGGATTAGGAATATATTCAAGAAGTATATAATACTTGACGTAATTTTCTGACTAATTAATTAATAAACATTTACTTAGTGCTGACTCTGTGCCAGGAAACAGGAGCTGGGGATATAAAAGCTAACATGGACCCTGATCTCAGGGTTCTTAGAGTGGTGATGGTAGGGAGTGGAGACAGATAATAATAAAATAATTATACAATTTAAAATTACAAACTGTGATAAGTGACTAAATGTTAA
>NW_027531881.1:23384-29866 GCF_008692635.1 Crocuta crocuta
GGAGCTATCAGTTGAAACTTAAAGGAAAAAGTAACAATTTGCTCAGCAGGGAAGTGTTTTTAAAATTATAAATATATAAACATTAATATGACACTGTACCTTTGTCAACACCTAATGCCTAATATTACTGGTGAGGAGTGATAAATGAAAGCATCGAGAATGGCTAAAGGAAAATGGATACTTTTGCCCAAAAAGGAAAGGAAGTAGGGATAAAATTTCAAAGATGAGGTTCTAGCTGCTACTTATGAAATGTGTTGAAAATATTTTTATTTATTATTATTATTAATTGAAACATTTACAAATGAATGCATTAAAGAAATGCATTCATTTTTAAATGAAACTTTGGAAAACCCTATTAGTCAGGGGAAATTATAGGACTGGATATAGTTTATTGTAAGAAGTCAAGAGCTTTGACACCAGATAACAACGTGTTACAACTACACAGTTTGCCTATAGTTTACTTAAGAATATGGTTAAGCCAATGACTGCAAAGTTGTATTTGAATCTAAAAAAGTAGACAAATATATGCAGGCAAAAATTGCCAGCACTGACTTCAATGAATTACCAAGAAGAAAAAAGTCTTCCTCCCATTCAGTCTGCTCACTCTACTTTCTTCATTCATTTCCTCCTTCCCATATTTTTATTATGAAATATAGTTCATTTGTGTTGCATTCAGATAGCGCAATTTCCCAAAATCAATCTTCAAGTTCTACTACAAACTCCACTTCATCTTTTCCAAAATCTGCCAAACAACATGATGTATGGAGACAGAAACAACGTAGAAGCAATGGATAAATTCCTAAACACACATGCACTACCAAAATTCAAACAGGAAGAGATAGAAAATCCAAACACATCCATAACTAGTAAAGAAATGGAATCAGTTATCAAAAATCTCCCAATAAATAAGAGCCCTGGGCCAGATAAGTTCCTTAGGGAATTCTACCAGGCATTTAAATCAGAGTTAATCCCCATTCTTCTCAAGCTGTTCCAAAAAATAGAAATAAGAGAAAAATTTCCAGACTCATTCTANCGCCCCTAAATAAATAAAATTTTAAAAATAAATTTTGTTTGGAACCACAAAAGACCCTGAACAGCCTAAGTAATATTAAAGAAGAAAACCAAAACGGGAGGCATCACCATCCCAGACTTTAGCCTCTACTATAAAGCTTAATCATTAAGAACGTATGGTTTTGGCATAAAAACAGACACATATACCAATGGAATAGAGAACTCAGACTTGGACCTAAACATGTTGGCCATAGCCAACTAATATTTGACAAAGCGGGAAAGAGTATCCAATGGAAAAAAGACAGTCTCTTTAACAGATGGTGCTGGGAAAACTGGACAGAATGAAAGGAACTAGATCACTTTCTCACAACATATACAAAAATAAACTCAAAATGGATAAAGGACATGAATGTGAGACAGGAAACCATCAAAATCCTCAAGGAGAAAGCAGGAAACAATCTCCTTGACCTCAACTGCGGCCATTTCTTACTTGACACATCTTCAAAGGCATGGAAATCAAGAGGAAAAATGAACTATTGGGAACTCATCAAGATAAAAAGCTTCTGCACTTCAAGGGAAACAATCAATAAAACTAATAGGTAACCAACGGAATGGGAAAGATAGTTGCAAATGACATATCAAATAAAGGGTTAGTATCCAAAATCTATAAGGAACTCATCAATCTCCACACCCGAAAAACAAATAATCCAGTGAATGGGCAGAAGACATAAAGAAACAGTTCTCCAAAGAGGACATCCAGGTGGCCAACAGACACATGAAACAATGCTCAGCGCCACTCATCATCAGGGAAATGCAGATCAAACCACACTGAGATACCACCTCACCGAGGTCAGAGTGGCTAAAATGAACAAATCAGGAGACTATAGATGCTGGCTAGGATGTGGAGAAACGNAGTAATCATAAAAAAAAGAAAAGGCTGTAAGTGTAGTGTCTGACTTCAGCTCAGGTAATGATCTCATGGTTCTTGAGTTGAACTCCATATTGGGCTGTCTGCTATCAGCACAGAGCCCACTACAGATCCTCTGTAACTCTGTCTCTCTCTGCCCCTCCTCCTCTCAAAAATAGATAAATATTTCAAAAAGAAACTAAAAAGCAACTGGTGGAATGGAAGATATTTGCAAATGATATATAAGATAAAGCATTAGTATCCAAAATCTATGCAGAAGTAATCATACTCAAATCCCAAATAATCCAGTGAAGAAATGGGCAGAAGACATGAATAGGCACTCTTCTAAAGAAGAGATCTAGATGACTAACAGGCACATCAAAAGATGCTCAACATCACTCATCATTAGAGAAATACAAATCAAAACCACAAGGAGACACTTGTCCATACACTTGTCAGAATGTCTATTATTTAACAACTCAGGAAACAATAGAAGTTGGAGAGGATGCAGAGAAAGGATAACCCTTCTGCATCATTAGTGGGAATGCAAACTGTTGCAGCCACTCTTGAAAACAATATGGAGGTTCCTCAAAAATTTTTAAAAAGAACTACCCTATAACCCAGCAGTTGCGGAACTAGGTATTTATCCAAAGGATATAAAAATGCTGATTCAAAGTGTCACTTGTACCCCAATGTTTGTAGCAGTGCTATCAACAATAGCAAATTATGGAAAGAGCCCAAATTTCCACCAACTGATGAATGAATAAAGAGGGTGTTTTCTATATATGTATACACACACACACACGCACATGCACACACACACACATTAGAATACTACGTGGTGATCAAAAAGAGTGAAATCTTGCCATTTGCAACATGTATAGAACTAGAGTCTATTATGCTAAGCGAAATAAGTCAATCAGAGAAAGACAGTTATATGATTTCACTCATATATGAAATTTAAGAAACACGGCAGATGAATATAGGGGAAGGGAACGAAAAATAAGATAAGAGCAGAGATGGTAGTTTAATATAAGAAACTGTTATATACTTCTGTAAGGGCAGAAAACAAAATGAAGGTTGCTTGATAAGAGGGGGTATAGGGATAAGGTAAATGTATGATGGGCATTTAGGAGGGCACCTGTGGGATGAGAACTGGGTGTGTCATGTAAGTGATAAATCACTGGGTCATACTCCTGAAACCAATACAACACTGTATGTTAACTAATTTAAATTTAAATGAATAAATTTAAAAAAATAAAAAATAATAATGTGTAAGTATTTGCTGGAATGGGAAAAGACAGTTGCAAATGACATATCAAATAAAAGGCTAGTATCCAAAATCTATAAGGAATTCACCAATTTCCACATCTGAAAAACAAATAATCCAGTGAAGAAATGGGCAAAATATATGAACAGACACTTCTTCAAAGAGGACATCCAGATGGCCAACAGACACATGAAATGATGCTCAGTGTCACTCATCATCAGGGAAATGCAGATCAAAACCACACTGAGATTACACCTCATGCCGGTCAGAGTGACTAAAATAAACACATCAGGAGACTCTAGATGCTGGCAAATATGTGGAGAAACGAGCACCCTCCTACACTGTTGGTGGGAATGGAAATTGGTGCAGTGCCTCTGGAAAACAGTGTGGAGGTTCCTCAGGAAACTAACAAGAGAACTCCCCTATGACCCAGCAATAGCACTGCTAGGAATTTACCCAAGGGATACAGGAGTGCTGATGCATAGGGGCACATGGNAAGGACCATGGGGGAGAAGAATGGAAAAATAGTTGAGCATGGAAGAGGAGAAGGGGAAAATCGTTGGGGAGAGGGAGGGAGGCAATCCATGAGAGATTCTTGAATACTGAGAACAAACTGAGGGCTGATGGGGNCGTGAGATCATGACCTGAGCCGAAGTTGGAAGCTTAACCGACTGAGCCACCCAGGCGCCTCTCCATTTATATTTTTTAAAGTTTTTATTAAATTACAATTAGTTAACAAACTGTGTAATAATAGTTTCAATTGTACAATTTAGTGATTCAATACGTTCATACAACAGCTGGTGCTCATCACAAGTGCACTCCTCAATCCCCATCAATTATTTAACTCATCGCCCCACCCACTTCTGCTGTAGTAAGCATCAGTTTGTTCCCTATAGTGAAGGGTATGCTTCAAGGTGCCAGGTGGCTCAATTGGTTAAGGGTCTGACTTTGGCTCAGGTCATGATCTCAGTTTGTGAGTTCAAGCCTCCCATCAGGCTCTGTCCTGATAGCTCAGAGCCTGGAGCCTGCTTCAGATTCTGTGTCTCCCTCTCTCTGTGCCTCTTCCCAGCTTTTGATCGATTTCTCTATATCTCAAAAATAAATAAACATTTAAAAAATAGTTTGTTTCTTTTTTTCCTCTCTTTTTCCCCTTATGATTGTTTTGCTTCTTAAATTCCACGTGTGAGTTAAATCATATAGTATTTGTCTTATTCTGACTGTCTTATTTTGCTTAGTATACTACTCTCTAGCTCCATCCACCTTATTGCAAATGGCAAGATTTTATTCTTTTTTAAAATTTTTAATGTTTTATTTATTTTTGGGAGAGAGAGAGAAAAAGAGACAGCTCAAGCAGGGGAGGATCCAAGAGAGAAGGAGATACAGAATCTGAAACAGGCTCCAGGCTCTGAGCTGTCAGCACAGAAGCCCGACCCGGGGCTCGAACCCACCAACCGCGAGATCATGGCCTGAGCTGAAATCAGAAGCTTAACCAACTGAGCCACCCAGGCGCCCCAAGATTTTATTCTTTTTAATGGCTGAGTAATATTCCAGCACGCACGCGCGCGCACGCACGCACACACACACACACATCTTCTTTATGGAATTCATTAGTCAATGGGCATTTTTAGTCTTTCCATTTGGACATTTGACTACTTTAGATAATGCTACTATAAACATTGGGATGCATGTATCCTTTTGAATTAGTACTTTGTATTCTTTGTGTAAATATCTAGTAGTGAATTGCTGGATCATAAAGTAGTTCCATTTTGTATCTTTTTTGGGGAACTTCCATTCATTTTTCCAGAGTGGCTGCACCAGTTTGCATTCCCACCAGCAGAGTAAGAGGATTTGTACACATACTCACTAATACCTGTTGTTTCTTTTACTGTTTATTTTAGCCATTTTGACAAGTGTGAAGTAACATCCCATTGTAGTTTTGATTTGAATTTTCCTGATGATGAGTGATGTTGAGCATCTTTTTGTGTCTTTTGCCATAGACTTTCTTAAAATTTCTTCTTTTAATTCCTGGTTTACTCATTCATTATTTAGTAGTATGTTATTTATCCTCCATATATATATGCTCTTTTCAGATTTTTGTTGTTTATTTCTAGTTTCATAGTTTTGTGGTCAGAAAAAAATGCATGCTGTTATTCTGCTCTTCTTGAATTTGTTGAGATTTGTTTTGAGGTTGACAATGTGATCTATTCTGGGGAATGTTCTGTGTGCCCTTGACAACAATGTGTATTCTGTTTTATGATAGAATGTTCTGAATGCTTCTGTCAAATTCAGTTGCCAGTGTGTCGTTCAAAGCTATTATTTCCTTGTTGATTTTCTGTTTACATGATCTATCCATTGATATGAATGGGATGTTAAAATCTCCTACTCTTATTGCATTGTTATGAATTAGTTTCTTTATGTTTGTTATTATCTGTTTTTGCATCTAGGCACTCTTATGTTGAGTGCATATATAAGTAAAATTGTTCTATCTTCTTGTTGGATTGTCCATTTTATTATTATATAGTGTACTTCTTTGTCTCTTCTTACACTTTTTAAGTCTATTTTTATTTATGAGACTTGCTACTCTAGCTTTCTTTTGACACCCATCTGCATGATAGATATTTTTCCAACCCCTCATTTTCAATCTGCAGTTGATTTTAGTTCTAAAGTAAATCTCCTGTAGGCAGAATAAATGGGCGTGTTTTTATCTATTCTGTCACCCTATATCTTTAGATTGAAGCATTTGATCTATTTATATTTAAAGTAATTTAAAAATTTTTTAAAGTTTATTTATTTTGAGAGAGTAAGAGGGCAGGGGAGGGGCAGAGAGAAAGGGAGAGATAATCCAAAACAGGTTCCACATCAACAGCGCAGAGCCCAATGTGATATCATGACCTGAGCCAAAGTCAAGAGCCAGATGCTCAACCAACTGAGCCACCCAGGTGCCCTTTAAAGTAATTATTGATAGATATGTATTTATTGCCATTTTGTTACTTGTTTTGTTTTGTTTTTGTTCTGAATATTTTCTCTGATACTTTCTTGTATTGTTTTGCTGATTTTTTTTTACAAATAGTTTATTGTCAAATTAGTTTCCACATAACACCCAGTGCTCANACATATTTGGAATATGGTAATTAGAAGAAAAAGGAAGAGTCTGCATTGAAATAAAGATAATACTTCACTTCAGTCAGCATTATTAAAAACTTTAAACGAAAATATGAATTCATGTCAATTGGTAAGATTAATGAAAACATCTGTGGCACTATTTTCTAAATTAACAAAATTTGGGAGATGAAT
>NW_027531881.1:30012-30246 GCF_008692635.1 Crocuta crocuta
AATGACTATGTAAAGACACAGATCAGTTTCCTTAGGAGATACCAGACCATTTTCTCCTCCAGCTTTCTTTTTAACAAGCACCAGATGGGGTTAGATCACATGACCTTTGAGGTCCCTCTTTGCCCTGAGATTTTATAACTCTATGAGTTAATAGTTGAGGAGTTGTCCATCCTTAAACCATACCCTCACTCTCAGTTCTATGTACACACATCAATCACATGCACTCACACTTTC
>NW_027531881.1:30438-30639 GCF_008692635.1 Crocuta crocuta
CTTTCGTACTTTAGCAAGTATTATTAACAATTTACAGTTTTTAGTGCTTTTTTGGCCATAACCAAAATTTATTGAAAAACTGATACCCAGATAGATAACTGTTGTACACCTTACAAAATTAAATATAATTACATTATCTTTGTAGATTAAGTGGAATTTCTGAACTGATAAAGGTTTCTGTGATATAACACAAATTCAGGA
>NW_027531881.1:31913-40990 GCF_008692635.1 Crocuta crocuta
ATAACACTAGTATGGATCATTAGTGTTGCTTTCTTCTGAATGAAAAGCTTTCTGTGAGTCTGGCCTTTCCTCCTCCTGGCTGGCACAACATTGTTAAACAACCTATACAAAAACCCACCATCTGATCATGGCTGAAAACCGTGGTAATCTTGTAACAACCTGGACATTTTACATCCATAAAATAGGAATCTGGGCTTTGAGCTAGCTATTTCTTTTTATACTTTTTTTTTTCCTTTTCCTCTTTGAATGATGGGTATAGTAAATTTCTAGCCAAAGGCATTTGATTCTTTTGTAATCCCAGCCAGTCCTTAATTCTTTTTAATTTACCGAATATTTTTACATATGCCACCTTATTCAACCATAGCAATGATATAGGAGAGAAGGGAACAACATCATCCCCGCTTTACAAATGAAGAAACAGATTCAGAGACGGGGCTATTCATTCCTTTCTTTCTCTAATTAGACAATCTATAAGACCTACCTTAGTACCATCTTTCATGAGGAAAACATGAACTGATTAAGATAAAAATTGAATTCAGAACACTTTTATCTGAATTCCTATTGCACTGAAAGTATGTTCTATACATTTTACTACTAAACTGTTATTTTTCTTTATCTTGCCTACTGTGTTGTATAAGAAATATAGAATGAGTTAAGATGGCGGAGGATTAGGGAGACTCTAAGCTTGTCTCATTCCTTGAACACAGCTAGATAGTTATCAAATCATTATGAACGTCAAAGAAATCAACTGGAGGTTTGAATGAACAAAAACTGCAAGACTACTACCTGGTAGTAGTAGTATCACCATTGGAAGGTAAGAGGTGCTGTGAGTTTATGTGGGGAGGTACTGCTCTGGGTCCAGCTGCGTGAAGGAGCCTTCTTACTTGGGTCATCGCAAAGTAGTATAAGCAGTGGCGCACAAAATCTGAACTTTTAGCAGCCCACTACCATGGAGGAATTACCTGGCTTAAAAGTGCTCAAGTGGTGAAGCGGGGTAGAATCCCAGGAGTAACAGCATGGTTCGACAATCCATTGGGTAAGAATAAAGACTGGTTGTGCTGATGTGCTATGCTGTTTCCAGGCATGAGAGGAGACTCCTTCTGGCTGAGGGCTGTAAGCAGGGGTGTTGGTTTTCTGCTCTGTCTCGACATAAACTCTGAACAACTGCACAGTTGTGCCAGCCCCCCTCCCTCAGCGCAAATGGGCCAGCAAAAGCCTCGTGAATCCCTCTCCCAGATCCCAGAGGACCAGCATGGATCCTCACCCTTGAAATCTCTAAAATTTGGAGTTTTAAAACTCAGTCATGCCCTGAAATAAAAAGCCTGCGAGGCGCCTGGGTGGCTCATTTGGTTACGCGTCCTACTTCAGCTCAGGTCATGATCTCACAGTAGATGGGTTCGAGCCCTGCTTGGGGCTCTGTGCTGACAGCTAGCTCAGAGCCTGGAGCCTGTTTCAGATTCTGTATTTCCCTCTCTTTCTGACTCTCCCCTGCTCATCCTCGCTCGCTCTCTCTCGCTCTCGCTCTCTCGCTCTCTCTCTCCTTCAGAAAAAAAAAATTAACAACAACAACAACAACAACAAAAGCCTGGATACAGGCTGGGTGAATATGGGGCTCTGAGAGAAATCAGGGACACAAGAAGAGTGATTCATTGCTCCTCTCTGAGAGTTCCCTGAAGAATAAGGAGTGCAAACATTCAGCTCAGGAGCTACAGAACCGGGCAAAGCCATATTCATCCCACGCTTCAGGGAGCAAAACAGTGCCAACTAGTGGAAGCTGGAGCTAATTAAATCAAGCCCTGCTTCCATGCACCCTGGAGGCACATTTGCACCTAAACAAGTCAGTCTGAGAATCAGCACAGCCTACTCCCCTTTCCCCCAGAACCAGCACAAACAATTCCCTTGCACCAAGTCTATGGAGCATAGGGTGGAAAGCTTCAGCTCTGGGGGAAATAGGATCTAACTTCCATTTTACTTTATTCTTTATTATTATTTTTTCATTTATTTTCTTATTTTTCAATTTATTTTTTTTACATTTTACTATTATTATTTTTATATATACACATTCTTTTCTTTTTTCTTTTATTGTTTTTTTTTTTGTTTCTTTGTATTATATTATTTTATTTTTGGATCTAGATTCTTTTAACAAGCAGACCAAAACGCACCAAGAATCTGGATTTTTGGTTTTCTGGTTTGTTTGTTTGTTGTTCTTTGTTTTTTTTCTTTATTTCTGAGTGTTTTGTTTTGTTTTGTTTTTGGTTTGTGTTTATTTTTCTTTTCTATTCTTTCTTTGCTCTTTTCTTTTCTGGACAAAATGATGAGATGGAGAAACTCACACCAAAATAAAGAACAGACAATAAAACTCATGGTCAGGGATTTAATCAGCACAAATATAAAAGTAAAATATCTGAAATAGAACGCAAAACCAAAAAAATAAGAATACTAGCTGCAGTTGAAAAAAGCATAAAAGACACCAGAGAATCCTTTTCNAAAATTATAAGAATACTAGCTGCAGTTGAAAAAAAAAATAGGAGACACCAGAGAATTCCTTTCTGCAGAGAGGAAAGAACTAAATTCTAGTCAGGGCAAAACTAAATATGCTCTAACGGAGATGCAGTCTTGAATAGATGCTATGATGGAGAGGATGGGTAAATCAGAGTGGTGAATCTGTGATATAGAAGATAAAATTATGGAAGATAATGAAGTGGAAATTATGAGGGATACAAAGGCCAGAGATCATGATATAAGACTTAGAGAACTCAATGACTTATTAAAGAAGAATAACTTTTGGATCATAGGAATCTTAGAAGATGAAGAGAGAGAAAAGGGGCAAGCTTATGTGAGCAAATTATAGCTGAAAACTTCCTTAATCTGGGGAGGAGTCACAGACATCAAAATCCAAAAAGCATAGAGAATTCCCATTAAATTCAACAAAAGCTGGCCACCAACAAGACATATCATAGTCAAATTCTCTAAATACACATACAGGGAAAGGATCATGAAAGCAGCAAGGATAGAAGTCTTTAACCTATAAGGGAGGACAAATCAGATTCACAGATCTATCCACAAAAACCTAACAATCAAAAATGAGTGGTAGGATATATTTAATGTACTAAATGAGAAAAATATTCAGGCAAGAATCCTTTATCCAGCAAGGCTATTGAGTACATTACAAGGAGAGATAAAGAGTTTCCCAACAAATAAAAACAAAAGGGGTTTGTGACCACTAAACCAGCCTTGCAAGTAATGTTACAGGGGAATTATGAGTGCAGAAAAACAAAACAAAACAAGAACAAAAACAAACAAGACAAAAACAAAGAGACCAAAAGTAACACAATCTAAAAAGGGCCAGAGAACCTCACCACAAACACAACATCTACAGATAACACGATGACACTAAATTCGTATTTTTCAATAATCACTCCAAATGTAAATGAATAAATGTTGCAATCAAAGACATAGCGTATCAGAATGGATTAAAAAATGTAGATGCTGACTACAAGAGACTCATTTTAAACCTAACATCTTCAGATTGAAAGTGAGGGAATGTAGAACCGTCTCTCATGCTATGGACATCAAAAGAAAGTCAGAGTAGCCATACTAATATCGGACAAACCGGACTTTAAAACAAGACTGTAACAAGGGATGAAGAAGGGCATTATATCATAATAAATGGTCTATACATTAAGAAGATCTAGCAATTATAAATATTTATGCCCCCAACTTAAACACCCAAATATATAAATCAATAACAAACATAATGAAGCTCATTGATAATAATACCATTATTGTAGGACGTTTTAATACTCCACTTACAGCAATGGACAGATCATCTAAGCAGTAAATCAATAAGGAAAAAAAAGACTTTTAATGCACTGGACCAGATGGACTTAACAGATAAATTCAGGACATTGTATCTTAAAATAGCAGAATGTACATTCTTCTCCCCTATACATGGAGCATTCTCCAGAAAAGACCACATAGTGGGTCACAAATTATCACTCAAAAATTACAAAAGTATCAAGATCATACACTGCATATTTTTGGATCACAATGCTATGAAACTTGATGTCAACCACAAGAGAAAAATTGGAAAGTCCTCAAATACATGGAGGTTATAGAACATCCTACTAAAGAATGAATGGGTTAACCAGGAAATTAAAGAAGACTTTTAAAAAAATACATGGAAGCTAATGAAAATTAAAATGGAAGACATTTTGGACGACAGTCCAAACCCTTTGGGATACAGTAAAGGCAACCCTAGGAAGAAAATACATTGCAATTCAGATCTATCTCAAGAAGCTAGAAAGGTCCAAATACACAATCTATCCTTACAAGTAAAGAAACTAGAAAAGGAACAGAAAGTAAAGCCTAAAGCCAGCAGAAGAAGGAAAATAAAGATTAGAGCAGATAAAAAGACAGAATGAAACAAACAAAGACAGTAGAACAAATCAACAAAATCAAGTGATGGTTCTTAGAAAGAATTACCAAAATTGATGAACCCCCTAGCCATGCTTAGTAAAAAGAAAAGAGAAAGGATCCAAATAGATAAAATCAGGAATGAAAGAGGAGAGATCACAACCAACCATAGAAATACAATTACAAGAAAATACTTTGAAAAGTTATATACCAACCAACTGGACAATCTGAAAGAAATAGACAAATTCCTAGACACTCATACACTACCAAAATTCAAACAAGAAGAAATAGAAAATTTGAAAAGAACCAGTAACTAGCAAAGGAATTTAATCAGTAATTTAAAATCTCCAAACAAACAAGAATACTGTGCCAGATGGCTTCCCAGAGGAATTCTACCCAGCGTTTAAAGAAGAGTTAATACCAAATTAAATTAAATTATTTTCAAATTATTCGAAAAAATATAAATGGAAGGAAAACTTCCAAACTATGAATCCAGCATTGCTTTGGTCCCAAAATCAAAGACCCCAGTATAAAGGAAAATTATAGGTCAATATTACTGATAAACATGGATGCAAAAATATCTCAACAAGATATTAGCAAATCGAATTCAAGTACATTAAAAGAATTACTCGCCATGATGACCTGAGTATTCCTGAGCTGCAGGCAAGGCTGGTGGTTCAATATTCACAAGTCAATCAATGAGATACAGCACATTAATAAAAGAAAGGATAAGAACCATATAATCATGTCAATAGATACAGAAAAAGCATTTGACAAAATACAGCATCCTTTCTTGATAAACACTCTCAACAAGTAAGGATAGAGGGAACATATCTGAACATCATAAAGGTGATATATGAAAACCCCACAGCTAATATCATCCTCAATACGGAAAAACTGAGACCCTTTTGCTGACTATCAGGAACAAGACAAGGATGTTCACTCTTACCATTACTATTTAATATAGTACTGAAAGACAGTCTCAACAGTAGGACAACAAAAAGAAATAAAGGACATACAATTTGGCAAGGATAAAGTGAAACTTTCATTCTTTGCAGATGACATGTCACTCTATATGGAAAATCCAGAAAACTCCACCAAAAACTGCTAGAAATAATACACGAATTCACAAAAGTCACAGGGTATAAAATCAACGTACAGAAATCTGTTGCATTTCAATACACCAAGAATGAGTCGGCAGAAAAAGAAATCACGAAGTTGATCCCATTTACAATTGCACCAAAAACAATAACATACCTAGGAATAAACCCAAATTAAGAGGTAAAGTATCTGTTCTCTGAAAAGTATAGAAGACTTATGAAAGATATTGAAGAATACACAAAGAAATGGAAAAGCATTCCATGTTCATGGATTGGAAGAACAAATATTGTTAAAATATCTATACTACCCAAAGCAATCTACACATTTAGTGCAATCCCTATCAAAATACCACCAGAATTCATTGCAGAGCTAGAATAAACAGTCCTAAAGTTTTATAGAACTACAAAAGACCCTGAATAGCCAAAGCAACACTGAAAAAGAAAAACAAAACTGGATGCATCACGATTCTGAACTTCAAGCTATATTACAAATCTGTAGGCATCAAGACATTATGGTGCTGGCACAAAAACAGACACGTAGATCAATGTAACAGAATAGAAAGTCCATAAATGGAACTACATCTATGTAGTCAATTCATATTCAACAAAGGTGGAAAGAATATCCAATGGCAGAGTGTCTTCAGCAAAAGGTGTTAGGAAAACTGGACTGCAACATGTAGAAGAATGAAACTGGACCACTTTCTTGCACTGTACACAAAAATAAATACAAAATGGATGAAAGACCTATATCAGAGACAGGAAACCATCAAAGTCCTACAGGAGAAAACAGGCAGCAACCTCTTTAAGTTTGGTCACAGCAATTTCTTTTTTTTTTTTAATGTTTTATTTATTTCTAGGAGAGAGAGAGAGAGAGAGAGACAGCGTGAGCAGGGGAGGGTCAGAGAGAGAGGGAGTCACAGACTGAAACAGGCTCCAGGCTCTGAGCTGGCAGTCAGCACAGAGCCCGACGCGGGGCTCGAACCCACGAACCGCGAGATCATGACCTAAGCGAAAGTCGGACGCTCAACCGACTAAGCCACCCAGGCGCCCCTGGTCACAGCAATTTCTTATTAGACATGTCACCAAAGTTAAGGAAAACAAAAGCAAACGTGAGCTATTGGGATTTCGTTAAGAAAAAGTGTTTCTGCACAGCGATGGAAACAATCAACAAAATGAAAAGCCTACAAGATAGGAGAAGAGATTTACAAACAACATATCTGGTAAAGGTTTAATATCCAAAACTCCATAAAAAGTANCATCCAAATGGTTAACAGATACATGAAAATATCCTCAGCATCACTCATCATCAGGGAAATATAAATCAAAATCACAATGAGACATCACCTCACACTTATCAGAATGGTCAAAATTAACAACAGAAGAAACAACAGATGTTGGCAAGGATGCAGAGAACAGGTAACTCTCTTGCATTGCTGGGGAAATACAAACTGGTTTAGCCACTCTGGAGAACAGTATGGACGTTCTTGAAAGAAAGAAAGAAAGAAAGAAAGAAAGAAAGAAAGAAAGAAAGAAAGAAAGAAAGAAGAACTACCCTATAATCCAGATACTGCACTATTAGGTATTTACCCAAATGATACAAAAATACTGACTTGAAGGTGTACATGCACCCAGTTTTTATAGCAGCGTTATCAACAATAGCTAAACTATGGAGAGAGTCCAAATGTCTATCAACTAATGAGTGGGTAAAGATGTGGTACACACACACGCACACACACACACATACATACAATGGAATACTACTTGGTGATGAAAAACTGAACTCTTGACATTTGCAACAATGTGGATGGAACTGGAAGGTAATAAGTCAGTCACAGAAAGACAGATATCATATGATTTCACTCACTGTGGAATTCAAGAAAACTTAACAATGAACATAGGGGAAGAGAAGATAAAAACAGGAGAGGGAGGCAAACCATAAGAGACTCTTAAATACAGAGAACAAACTGAGAGTTGGTAGGGGTGGGGTAGATGGGTGATGGGCATTAAGGAGGGCACTCCTCAGGAGTGGTGTCATATGTAAGAGATGCATCAGTGGGTTCTACTGCTTAAGCCAAGATACACTGTTTGTTAACATGAGAATAAAAACAAAAGAGTACACAGAGTGAAAATAAATAAGCAGTAAACTTCTAAGTTATACATATATTTCCTCCCTCAATATGTTCTCATTCACTTCTTTGTTCAGTAGTGTCCTTAAATCTTTCCACAATGGAAAAAAACATACTTCAGTTAGTCAAAACTTACTTGTTTTCTTTCTCTAACACACTATATCCTTAGCAATTCCTAAATAAATATCCCTAAAACAATCTCTTAAATGAACATACTACTTTCCAAATTAAGAGCTATTAAAAGTTAAATTGTACATGTTTACCTCATTATTGGTATAATGGAGATCCATAGACTGTCCAAAGGCAGTTTTAGCCTTAGATCTCAGATCTTCCAGTTTAACTGGTCTGGGGAACTGAAGGATTCTATAGACAGAATTTTAAGATTATTAAAGAGCAGATTTAACTGTTCATTGAAAAAAGGGATTAAAATTAAACTTAACTATGTGACATCTATATAAGGGAATGCAACAAAACTGTTAAAAGAATAAAGTTGTTCTTTGGAGATTCAAATTTTGATTTCTGTACCCTTATCAACTCAACACTTTTGAGCACCTATATATCCTAAGGAAGCATATCCCCAAAATAAACACTTTTTAAAAATAAAAAATTTTAATTTCTAGTATTTTCTTTCTATGTCTCAAAAGATTAGCCTGTGCTGCCCCGGGGGAACATGCACCGAAGCTTGGAAATTACTGTATTAGCCTGTAAGCTCTGCTTGGGGGAGGGACTATGTCCTTTCTGCTCACTTTATTCCTTAATGGTCCGGCACTTACAGTACTTAATAAATAATGCTCACTGAATGGGAAAAAATTGAGAAAATATCCATAAAAGAACAGTAAGAAAAAAGGAGATTGGACAAGTGGATGGTATATCTGGTATATCCAATTTTTGTTGATAGCTCTGTATAAAACATTTTTACATCTTCAGGTTATATGACTTATGAGCCTTTTTAAAGTCCTTAGAATGGATAGCTTTTTCACTAGCTGAATTTAATGAAACANATGGAATATTACTTGGTCATCAAAAAGAATGAAATATTTCAATTTGCAACAACATTGATGGAGCTAGAATGTATTATGCTAAGCAAAATATGTCAGACAAAAACCAATACCATATGATTTCACTCATATGTGGAATTTGATAAACAAAATAGATGAACACGTGGGAAAGGGGCAAAAGAGATGAGAAGGAAGCAAACCACAAGAGACTCTTATTGGTAGAGATTAAACTGAGGGTTGAAGGAGGTAGTTGAATGGNGAATATTGCACTGTATATTAACTAACTAAAATTTAAATAAAAAATAATAAAAAATACTGAAGAAATTTTAAAAAATCAAGTAAATAGACTTTACAATCAAAATAGAAAAAAAAATGAGTTTGAATCCTGAACTTGCCATATAGTAGCTGTGTGATTTTGGGCAAGACGCCTAAGTTCT
>NW_027531881.1:41079-47282 GCF_008692635.1 Crocuta crocuta
CAAGCTAGTTTTCCTGGTTTTCTTTGTCAAGTAAGGTAATAGATGTAAGATATCTTTCCGTGTCCCCATTCAGAATGTAAGCTCCATTTGTAATCTCTAATGTAACTACACTTTGACTATTATAGATAAAGCTGCTATAAACATTGGTGTGCATGTGTCCCTTTGAATTAGTATTTTTGTATTCATTGGGTAAATACCTACTCGTGGAATTACTGGATTGTAAGGTAGCTCTACTTTTAACTTTTTGAGAAAACTAAATATTGTTTTCCATAGTGGCTTCACCACTTTGCATTTCCATGAATAGTGAAAGAGTGTTGCCATTTCTCACAACCTCCCCAGCACTCGTTGTTTCTTTTGTTGTTCAGTTTAGCCATTCAGAAAAGTGTGAGGTGATATTTCATTGTGGTTTTGATATGTATTTTCCTGATGATGAGTAGTGCTGAGCACCTTTTCTTGTGTGTTAGTCATTTGTATGTCTTTGGAAATATATCTCTTCAAATCTTCTGCCCATTTTTAAATTAAATTACTCATTTTGGGAGGTGTCAAGGTTTTATAAGTTCTTTATATATCTTGGATACTAACCCTTTGACATTTGCAAATATCTTCCCCATTTCATAGGTTGCCTTTTACTTTTATCGATTGCTTCCTTAGCTGTGCAGAAGCTTTTTATTTTGATGAAGTCCCAATAGATTATTTATTGCTCTTGTTTCCCTTGCCTCGGACGACGACATATCTAGTAAAAATTGCTACAGTTGGGTCAGTGTTTACTGCCTGTGTTCTCCCCTAGGATTTCTATCATTCCAGGTCTCACATTTAGGTCTTTTATATATTTTGAATGTATATTTGTGTATGGTGTAAGAAAAATATTCAGTTTCATTCTTTTGCATGTTGCTGTCCAATTTTCCAAACACCATTTGTTAAAGAGACTGTCTTTTTCTTATTGGATATCTGTTCCTGCTTTTTAAAAGATTAATCAACCATATAGTTGTGGGTTCATTTCTGAGATTTATATTCTGTTCTATTGTTCTATGTCCTACTTTTATGCCAGTACTATACTATTTTGACTATGACAATTTTGTTATATAACTTGAAACCTGGAACTGTGATGATTCCACCCTTGCTTTTCTTTTTCAAGTTCGCTTTGGCTATTCAGGGTGTGTTGATCCATACAAATTTTAAATTGTTTATTCTTGCTCTGTGAAAAGGTGCTGGTGATATTTTGGTAGAAATTGCATAAATTATGTAGATTGCCTTGAGCAGTATAGATAGACACTTAAATTTGTTATTCCAGTTCATGAGCTTGGTATGTCTTCCCATTTCTTTGCATTCTCTTGAATTTGTTTCATCAGTGCTTTATATTTTTCAGAGTACAAGTCTTTCACCTCTTTGGTTCGGCTCATTCCTTGGTATCTTATGGTTTTTGGTGCAATGGTATAAATGGATTACTTTTTTTATTTCTCTTTCTGCTACTTCATTGTTGGCATACAGAAAAGCAACAGACTTCTGTACATTGACTTTATATCCTATGACTTTAGTGAATTTGTGTATCAGTTTTAATAGTTTTCTGGTGTATGCCCAAGTTTTTCTATATATACAGTATCATGTCATCTGCCAATAGTGAAAATTTGACTTCTTTTTTGCTGATTTAGATATCTTTTATTTTTTCTTGTTGCCTGATTTGTGTGGTTAGGACTTCCAGTTTTATGTTAAATAACAGTGTTGAGAGTGAACATTCCTATCTTGTTCCTGACATTATAGGAAAAGCTTGAGTTTTCTCCATTGAGTATGATATTAGCTGTGACTTTTTCATAGATGGTCTTTAATGTGCTGAGGTATGTTCCGTCTAAAACTACCTTGTTGAGGGTTGTAATTCTGAATGGATCTTGTATTTTGTCAAGATTTTTCTGCATTTATTGAAAGGTTAATGTGCTTATCCATTTTTTATTAATTTGGTGTATTATGTGGCTAGATTTCTGAATATTGATCCATGCTTGCAACCCAAGAAGAAATCTGAGGGGCTCACAATGAGTGATTTTTAAAAAATATATTGTTGGTTTTGTTTTGCTAGTTATTTTATCAAAAAATTTTGCATCAGTGTCCATCAGGGATATTGTCCTGTAATTCTCTTTTTTTAGTGGCTTCTTTATCTACTTTTTGTATCAGAGTAAATGGCCTCATAGAATTAATAATTCCTTTTTTATTTTTTTGGAATATTTTGAGAAGAGTAGGTATTAACTCTTTTTTAAATGTTTGGTAGAATTGATCTGTAATGCCATCTGGCCCTGGACTTTTGTTTGTTGGGAGTTTTGTGATTAGTGATTCAATTTCTTTGCTTGTTATTAGTCTGTTGTAATTTTATATTTCATCCTGTTTCAGTTTTGATGGTTTCTGTGTTTCTAGAAATTTATCAATTTCTTCTAGGTTGTCCAAATTGTTGGCACATTGTTTTCCTAATATTCTCATAATTTTTATTTTCCTGTGGTGTTTGTTTTTATTTCTCCTCTCTCATTTGTGATTTTATTTATTTGGATCCTTCCTTTTGTCTGTTTGATAATAGTGAGATAAAGAGATAAAAGTGAGAGATTTCTCACTTTTATTAAATTTTTTCCAAGTCTTGGTTCATTTTATATACTCTATTCTTTTTGTTTGTTTCTATATAATTTATTTCTGTTATTTCTATTCTAACCTTTATTATTTGCTTCCTTCTGCTGGCTTTAGGTTTTGTTTGTTGTTATTTTCCTAGCTCCTTTAGGTGTAAGATTAACTTTTTTTACTTGAGATTTTTCTTGCTTCTTGAGATAGGCCTGTATTGCTATATAATTTTCTCTTATGACTACTTTTGCTGCATCCCAAACGTTTCAGATCATCATGTTTTATTTTCATTTGTCTCCAGTACTTTTGATTTTTCTATGATTTCCTGGTTTATCCATTTATTGTTTAGTAGCATGTTGTTTAATTCTTATGTATTTGTGATCTTTCAAAAAAATTTCTTATGGTTGACTTCTGGTTTCATAGCATTGTGGTCAGAAAGGTTGTATGGTATAACTTCAAATTTTTTGAATTGGTTGAGGCCTGTTTGCTGACTTAACATGTGACTTATTATGGGGAATATTCTATGTACAATTGAAAATAAAGTGTATTTTGCTGTTTTAGTATGGAATTTTCTGAATATATCTGTTAAGTTCATCTGACCCAGTGTGTCATTTAAAGCCATTGTTTTCTTGTTGACTTTTGGACGACCTGTCCATTGATGTAAGTGCGGTGTTAAAGTACTCTACCATAATTGTGTTATTATTGATTAGTTCCTTTATGGTGTTTTATATGGTTCTTTTATATTGTTTTATATATTTGGGTGCTTTAATGGTAGGTGCATAAATGTTTAAAATTGTTATATCTTCTTGTTGTATTGTTCCTTTTATGATTATATAGTATCCTTCTTTGTTTCTTATTACAGTCCTGTTTTAACTAGTTTGTCTGATATAAGTGTTGCCATTCCAGCTTTCTTTTGACATCCTTGTGCATGATAAATGTTTCTCCATCTTCTCACTTTCAATCTGCAGGTGTCTTTAGGTAAAAAATGAGTCTCCTGTAGGCAATATATAGATCAGTCTTCTTTTTTATCCATTCTGACATCCTATACCTTTTGACTGAGGCTTTTAGTCCATTTACATTCAAAGTAAGTATCCATAGAAATGTCTTTATTGCCACTTTATTACTTAACTTGTCATTGTTTCCGGGGATTTTTTTTTCTGATCCTTTTTTGTTTTTGTCACTTTTGGTCTCTCCTTTGCATTCAACAAGCCTTTACCTGGAGGGCTGGTTTAATGGTCACAAACTAATTTTGATTTGAATTTCTGGGAGACTCTTTATCTCTCCTTATATTCTGAATGATAGCCTTGCTAAATAGTGTATTCATGGATGCAGATTTTTCCCATTCAGCACTTTGAATATAACTTGCCACTCCCTTCTGGCTTCCCAAATTCCTTTTGTGAAATCTGTAGCTAACCTCTTGGGTCTTCCCTTGGAAGTTAAAGATTTCTTTTGTCTTGCTGTTTTTAAGAATTTTTCTTTATCACTATATGCCTTTTCTTTTTGTTATGTTTTATTATTTTTGAAAGAGAGAGACCACACAAGCAGGGGAGGGTCAGAGAGAGGGAGACACAGAATCTGAAGAGAGACTCCAGGCTCTAAGCTAGCTGTCAGCACAGAGCCTGATGAGGGATTTGAACCCACGAACTGTGAGATCATGACCTGAGGGGAAGTCAGACTCAACCGACTGAGCCACCAGGCGCCCCCCTTTATCACTATATTTTACCAATGTAATTGCACTATATCTTCGTGTTGGCCTGCCTCTGTTCATTTTGATGGCAGTTCTCTTTGCCTTCTCAGTCTGGATGTCTGTTTCCTTCCCCAGATTAAGGACGTTTTCATCTATTCTCTTTTCAAGTAAACTTTCTTCCTCCTTTTCTCTCTTCTTCTTCTAGGACTCTTATAATATGAATGTTATTACATTTGATGGAGTCACTGAGTTCCTTAAGTCTATTCTTGTGCTCCAATATTCTTCCTATTCTCTTTTGTTCATCTTCATACTTTTCTCTACTTTGTCTTCTAAGTCACTAATTCATTCTTGTGTTTCTTCCAGCCTGCTGTTCATTGACAGTAGCATGAAACAAGCATGTTTCCAATCTCATTTATTGCATTCTTTCTTTTTGATTGATTCTTTTCTAACACTTCTATCTCTGTGGTAAGGGTCTCACTGATTTCATCTATTCTGTTCTCAAGCCCAGCCCAGTGAGTATTCTTATGATTATTACTTTAAATTCTCCTTAAGGCACGTTGCTTATATCTGTTTCACTTAGACCTCTGGCATGGTCTTATCTTGTTATTTCATTTAGGATAAATTCCTCCATAATTTTGTCTAAGTCTTTGCCTTCTTCTCTGTGTTAGAAAAGCCAGATATAGCTCTTGCTCCTGCAAATAACAGCCTTATGAAGAAGAGGTCATGTAGTGCCCAGGGCCTGGTGCTTCAGGGAGTGTTTTGGTGTGTGCTCCATGTGTTCTTCTGCTGTGTTTTGGCTGCTTTCTCCTTCAGGCCAGTCATCTGTAGAGGCTCATCTTGGTTGCTGTGGGTAGCATTTGGCCCTTGACCTGAATGTGGTGAATTTTAACTAGGTGTGCTCTTGTCTGCTTTGAAATGAGATGTACATGACCTCCAGAAGAACTGAGGTCCTGCAGAACTCTCTGGTCAGGAGATGTGGTGTGGGCAAGGTTTGCTCTGGTCTTCTGAAGAAGGGGCGTGGTGCATGCAAGTTAGGCACCCAGTGATGGTGCTGCACTGCTTCCCACAGGTGACTCTGTCAATGCTAAGGTGCACTGGAGGGAATTGGCACAGGCNTTTCAAGGATGTTCTCCAAGAGTGAAAAATCTTCCAACCGTGTGCCTCAGGCATTTTTCAGATCGCTGTTTCCATGCTGTCTGCTCCTGGGTTGTTTGCCTGCCTTCTCTCCAGGAACAGCACAGTGCCCTCTGAGTTCTATCCCAACCAGGACCTTATCCCAACAGCTGACCTTTAAGACTCCATGTTTTAAGCCCTGCTGATTGAAAGAACTCATGAAATTCAGTCCGTCTCATTTTCTAAGCCAATGGCTTTGGGGAAACATTCTCCTTGTGCATTCCTTTATGTGCTCCTCTCTCTCACCCTTCTCTGGGACTACAGCCCCCTTCCCTCCGTAACACCCACAATTCATTTCTACCCTAAAACCTGTCTCTGAACTTCTTACCTTCTCTGATGTGTCTTCTTTTCTCCCTTTGCTTGTGTGGTTTGTTCTTTCAGTCTTCAGGTCTATTTCTGGATAATTTAGGAGTTTTTAGTTATCTAATTCTATTAATGGGACAGGCAAGCTTCAGGTCCTCCTACTCTGTGGTCATTCTTCATTCTCACTAATTCTTTCTTTTTTTAATTTTTTAAATTTTTATTTATTTTTGAGACAGAGAAAAACAGATCATGAATTGGGGAGGGGCAGAGAGACAGGGAGACACAGAATCTGAAACAGGTTCCAGGCTCTAAGCCATCAGCACAGAGCCCGACGTGGGGCTCCAACTCACGAACTGTGAGATCATAACCTGAGCCGAAGTTGGACGCTTAACTGACTGAGCTACCCAGGCGGTGGCTAATTATTTCTATTAGATTTATTTTGGATATG
>NW_027531881.1:48003-53261 GCF_008692635.1 Crocuta crocuta
ACACTTACTCTAAGACTGGATAAAATCAACTAGGCAGCTTGGTATAGTGGAAAAAACATTGGACTTAGAGACACACAGTAAAAAGTTGGATTTCTGGTTCTATTATGTAATGGCTATGAGACTTTGTGCTAATTTTTAAGCCTCAATTAAAAAAATTATCTTGAAATTCTTAATTTATTATAAAATGTTGAGCCTCAGATTCTTTTTTTTCTTCTTCAAAAGTTTTTATTTAAATTCCAGTTAGTACACATACAGTGTAATATTAGTTTGATGTGTAGGATTTATTGATTCATCACTTACATACAACACCCAGTGTTCATCACCACAAATGCTGTCCTTAATCCCCATCAACCATTTAACCATTCCCCTTGCCCACCTCCCCTCCAACAACCTTCAGTGTGTTCTCTATAGTCTAGAATCTGCATTATGATTTGCTTCTCACTTTTTCCCCGATGTTCATCTGATTTCTTTCTTAAAAATAGTTTATTGTCAAGTTGGTTTACATATAACACCCAGTGCTCTTCCCAACAAGTGCCATCCCCCATGCCCATCACCCCCTGCCCCTCTCCTCCACCCCCATCAGCCCTCAGTTTGTTCTCAGCATTCAAGAGTCTCTCATGGTTTGCCTCCCTCCCTCTCCCCAACTATTTTCCCCCTTCTTTTCCCTCATGGTCCTCTGTTAGCTTCCTTGTAATCCACCTATATTTGCAAACATATGATATCTGTCCTTCTTTGCCTGACATATTTCACTCAGCATAACACCCTCTAGTTCTATCTTTCTTAATTTTCACATATGAGTGAAATTGTATGGTATTTGTCTTTCTCTGACTGACATTTCACTTAGCATAAGACTCTTCAGCTCTATCTGCATTGCTGAAATGGCAAGATTATATTCCTTTTGATGGTTGAGTAATATTATACATATCACATCTTCATTATCTATTCATCAGTCAATGGACATTCAGGCTCTTTCCATAATTGGCTACTTATAATGCTGCTATAAACATTAGAGTGCATGTGTCAACTCAAAACATTATTTTGTATCCTTTAGGTAAACATCTTTTATTGCAGTTACTGGATCCTAGTGTAGTTCTATTTTTTAACTTTTTGAGAAATGACCATACTGTTTTCTAGAGTTGCTGCACCGCTTTGCATTCTCAACAGTGTAACAGTGTTCTTCTTTCTCTGCATCCTCCCTGACATCTGTTGTTTCCTGTTATTATTTTTAGCCATTCTGACAGAGGTGATGTGGTATCTCATTGTAGATTTGATTTGTATTTCTTTGATGATGGGTAATGTTGAGCATCCTTTCATGTGTCTTTTACTAATCTGTATGTCTTTTTTGAAAAAAATATCTAGTCATGTCTTCTGCCCATTTTTAAAACTATATTATTTGTTTTTCAAGTGTAGAGATTGATAACTTCTTTATAGATTTTAGATACTGACCCTTCAACAGATATGTCATATGCAAATATCTTCTTCCAGTCAGTTCCTTTTTAGTTTTGTTGATTGTTTACTTCACAGTGCAGAATCTTTTTATCTTGATGAAGTCCTAATAGCTCATTTGTGCATTTGTTTCCCTTCGCTCGGGAGACAAGTCTAGTAAGATACTGTTATGGCCAATGTCAAAGAAATTACTGCCTGTGTTTTCGGATTTTGATGGTTTTCTGTCTCACATTTAGGTCTTTCATTCCATTTTTTAAAGGTTTTATTTGGGGGGTGGGCTGGGTGTCTCAGTTAAGTGACTGACTTCAGCTCAGGTCATGGTTCATGGGTTTGAGTCCCACATTGGTCTTTGTGCTGAGAGCTCAGAGCCTAGAGCCAGCTTCAGACTGTGTCTCCCTCTCTCTTTCTGCCCAATGTAGGGATCATACTCATGACCCCAAGACCAAGAATCACATGCTTCACTGACTGAGCAAGCCAGGTGCTCCATGACCTTCCATCCACTTTGAATTTATTTTTGTGTATGGTGTAAAGAAGTGGTACATTTTCATTCTTCTGCATGTTGCTGTCCAGTTTTCCCAGCACCGTTTTTTGAAGAAACTGCCTTTTGTCCACTGAATATTCTTTCCTACTTTGTTGAAGATTAGTTGACTGTATAGTTGTGGGTGCATTTTTGAGTTTTCTATTCTTTCTAAATGTTTATTTGTTTATTGAGAGAGAGAGAGAGAGAAAGAGAGAGAGCGAGCGAGCAGGGAAGGATCAGAGAGAGAGGAAAGAAAGAATCGCAATCAGGTTCTGACTGTCAGAGCAGATGCAGGGCTCAAACTTAACGAACTGTGAGATCATAACCTGGCCAGAAATCAAGAGTCATATGCTTAACAAACTGAGCCACCAAGGTGACCCCATTTCTGGATTTTCTATTCTGTTCCTTTGATTTGTCTGTCTGTTTTTATGTCAGCACCATACTGTCTTGATCACTAAAGTTTTGTAGTATAACTTGAAGTCTGGAATTGTGATGCATCTGCCTTTTCTTTTCTTTTACATGATTGCTTGGCTATTCTGGGTCTTTTCTTGTTCCATACATATTTTATAATTGCTTGTTTTAGTTCTGTGAAAAATGCTGTTGGTATTTTGATATGGATTGCATTAAATGTTTAGATTGCTTTGGGCAACACTGACATTTTAACAGTATTTGTTCTTCTAGTCCATGAGCATGGAAAGTTTTTCAAATTTTTTGTCTCATATTCAATTTATTTCATACGTGATTTATAGTTTTCAGAATACAGGTCTTTTACCTCCTTGGTCTCACAGCGATGAGAGTGGATTCCCCTGTCTTGCCCCTGACCCTAGAGGAAAATCTCAGTTGTTCCCCATTGAGGTGATACTAACTGTGAGTCTTTTTTATAAGGCCTTTATGATGTTGAGGTATGTTTTCTCTATCCTTACTTTGTTGAGGGTTTTTTTTTAAATCATAAATCAATGCTGTACTTTGTCAAATACTTCTTCTGCATCTATTGAGAGTATCATATTCTTATCCTTTCCTTTATTAATGTGGTGTATAATGTTGATTAATTTACAAATACTGACCCACATTTACAACCCTGGAATAAATTCCACATGACCTTGCTGAATAATTATTTTATTGTATTGTAGTATTCGACTTGCCAGTACATTTTTTTTAAGAATATTTGCATCTGTGTTCATCAGGTATATTGGCCTACTGTTCTCTTACATAGTCTGGACTTTGGTTTTGGAATCAAGGCAATTGTGGCTTCAGAGAAGGAGTTTGGACATTTTCTTTCCACTTCTATTTTTTTGGAACAGCTTGAGAAGAAAAGGTATTAACTCTTCTTTAAATGTTTTGTAGAATTCCCTGTGAAGTCATGTGGCCCTGGACTTTTGTTTGTTAGGAATTTTTACATTAGTGTTTCAATTTCTTTGCTGGTTATGGGTATGTTCAAGTCTTCTATTTATTCCTGTTTAGGTTTTAGTGGTTTATATGTTCTGGAAATTTATCCATTTCTTTTAGATTTCCCAATTTTTTGCCATATAGTTTTTCACAATATTCTTTTATAATTGTATTTCTGTGGTGTTGGTTGTAATCTATCCTCCCTCATTTGTGATTTATTTTGGGTCTTTTCTCTTTTCTTTTTGATAAATCTGGCTATGAGCTTATAATTTTATTAAATTTTTCAAAGAACTAGCTCCTTGTTTCCTCAATACGGTTTTTTTTTGCTTCTATATCATTTAATTATTTTGTAAACTTTATTATTTGCTTCCTTCCTCTGGCTTCAGTCTTCATTTGTTTTTCTTTTTATGTGTAAGGTTGCATTTTTCACTTGAGATTTTTTCTTCTTTCTTGAGGTAAGCCTGTTTTTCTACATACTTCCCTCTTATGACTGCCTTTGCTGCATCCCAGAGATTTTAGACCACCATGTTTTCATTTTCATTGGTTTCTGTGCACTTTTTAGTTCTTCAATTTCCTGATGGATTCATTTATTTTTTTAGTTGGATGTTCTTTAATCTCCATGTATTTGTGGCTTTTCCAAGTATTTTCCTGTGTTTGACTTCACGTTTCATAGCATTGTGGTCAGAAAATATGCATGGTATGATCTCAAACTTTTTACAGTTGTTGAGACCTGATTTGTGACCTAGTATGTGATATATTCAGGAGACTGGTCCATGTGCACTTGAATATAATGTGTATTTTGTTGCTCTAGGATGAAATGTTCTGAACACATCTTTTAAGCCCATTTATTTCAGTGTGTCATTCAAAGCCATTGATTCTTTGTAGATTTTCTGCTTATATGATCTGTCCATTGATGCTAATGGGACGTTAAGTCCCCTACTATTATTGTATTATTATCAATGAGTTCCTTATGTTTGTTATCGTTTTATATATTTGGGCTGTTCTAATTTGGAGGTGTAAATATTTACAATTGTTAGACTCTTACTGGAAGGACCCTTTTATTATTATATATAGTACCTTCTTCATCTCTTGTTACAGTCTTTGTTTTGAACACTAGTTTGCCTGTTATAAGTTTTGTTACTCCAACTTTCTTTGATGTCCATTTGCATGGTAAATATTCCTGCATCCACTCACTCTCAATCTACAGGTGTCTTTAGATCTAAAATTAGTCTCTTTCAGGTAGCATATAGATAGATCTTTTTTTTTATCCATTCTGATACTATATCTTGTTATTGGAGCATTTAGCCTATTTACATTCAGAGTAATTATTGATAGATGAATTTAGTGCCGTTTTATTGCTTGTTTTGTCATTGTTTTTGGGTTATTTCTGTTTCTTTCTAGTCTTTTTCATACTCAACAAATCCCCTTTAATATTTCTTGTAGACCTGATTTAGTGGTCACGTACTCCTTTAGTTTTTGTTTTTCTGAGAAACTCTCTCTTTCTATTCTGAAGGGTTGCTTTGCTGGATGGAGTATTCTTGGCTGTAGATTTTTCCCATTCAGTACTTTGAACATATCATGCCTCACCCTTCTGACCTGAGCCTCAGTTTCTTAATTTATTTATGCACAGATAAATGATAAAATGCCATTATTTTGAGAGTCAAGTGAAATGTTAGACCTTAAGATATTTTGAAAATATAAAGTACTGTTTTAATTGTACTTAAATAAAACTTTTAATAGAATGAATGATTGTTATATGCAATGCAGAAATAATTTTTATATTTTTCCATTTGACATGTAAAATAGTTTTATAAAGGCTATACAATTTGAGTATTTCAACTATAATTAAAATTGATATTACAGAATATCAGTGGTGGAGTAGACATTGGAGATAATTTAGTCCATC
>NW_027531881.1:53580-54178 GCF_008692635.1 Crocuta crocuta
TGAGACCAAGAGGAAAAAGGGATTTGCCTTAAGATATAAAATTATTGGTAGTAAACCCAGGATTGGAACTCTCTGGTCCCCTTTCTTATATAGTGCCTTTCCTACTCAACCACAATGCCTCATTACAATGGTCCTTTTGGCTTTTGTGATAAAATTACTGTTCATCCCAACCTTACCTTTCATTACCCTGACTACTCCATGAAGATAACTTAGTTTACATGAAGAGAATAATCTAGGAAGCAGTTCTTCCATACATGTTTACTTTCATGCTACTATGTTGTCAACTACTCCATAGGTCCTAAGGCAATAGGTAAGAGATTCAGAAAATGTGACTCATTGAGAAGGTATGCACCTTCTCAGGAGATATGGGCTCTCTCAGGGATATGGGCTATCCAGGCCTTGGTCTTGCTGGAAGTAACAAAAAGAAAATAAGTTACCAACTAGCACAGTGGTAAGTGTTTCCTTAGTATTTATTTGATTCCTTTTCCTCTCCCATTGGGTTGAAAATTTTATTTTCTACAAAGTACATTCACAGTTATTATCTCAAGTTGTTCACACAACAACTATATGAGATAAGAATTATTATCCCCATATTATA
>NW_027531881.1:54451-64659 GCF_008692635.1 Crocuta crocuta
ATATCTAGTACTCAGAGAGAGAGAGAGAGAGACCAAGAAACAGACCCTTGACTATAGAGGACAAAATGATGGTTACCAGAGGTGAGATGGAGGTGGGTAGGTGAAACAGGTGATAGGAATTAAAGAGTACACTTACCATGATGAGCACTGAGTTATGTATAGAATTGTTGAATCACTATAATGTACACCCAAAACTAATGTAACACTGTATGTTAACTATACTGGAAGTAAAATTAAAAAACTCAATAAATAGAAAACTGAGGGTCAGAGAAAGTAAATTAATTATCCAAATTTACATTGTAAATAAGAGGCAGAGCTAAAATTTCAATTCAAGTTCTTTATTACAAATCAAAAGATTTTTCCATTATACCNGGCTCAGGTTTCTCACAGTTTGTGGAATTGAGCGTCACATCTGGCTCTGTTCTAAGACTGTGGAGCCTGCTTGGGATTCTCTCTTTCCTTCTCTCTCTGCCCCTCTGCAGTTTGCACAATCACTCTCTCTCTCAAGATAAATGCATAAACTTTAAAAATAATGTGATTAAAAGTTTAAACCTCATGTGGAAGAACTTTTAAATGATATAAATTAATAAAGATAAATATTTCTACCTTTCTTTGAAACTACCTAAACATTTCTAAATTATAAAAATAAAACAGACCTAAATTCTTTAGACTGATCGTGTCCAAAAATACGTGACACGAGTCTACAATCAGTTGGAATAAATTGATTAATTTGATTAATTTTAATTTGTTACTTTAGCTAACTAAATTAAACAGATTTTACAAAAAGCCTACACTTACCAAGGATATATCTGCTTTATAAAATTTGGTGTCTATTTTCATACTATCTGGAAAAAAATGCAGAAGAAAAAAGTAAAAATGTCAGAACCACAGCTATTTCATTGCTGAAAATGGTTGCTCCTTTCTCTAGCACCGGTTCTTCTTTGGTTGATTATATTTTAATTGCTGAAGAGTTTTCTGAATATACTAAGTGAGAAACATTCTTCAGAAAATTAAAGTGAAGGAGATGTTTAATTCTTCATAAGAAAACCATGAAATTATATAGTTATCGTTTTCTCTTAAATATTTAGTCCTCTCAAAATACAGTATTAGAAGTCAGAGAGATGTGCAGGGAAATACAAATCAAAACCACACTGAGATACCACCTCACACCAGTCAGAGTGGCTAAAATGANGTCAGAGAGATGTGGATCTAAAACACAGCCTTGAACTTAAATAGCTGCGTGGCCTTGAAAAAGTCATGTAAGCTGTTCAAGACTGTTTTCTATTTGTAAAATGAAGATGATAATAGTATGTGCATCATAGGTTATTGTGATGATTAAATGGGATAACCCATGTTTTTGTACTTTATTAGTAAATCTCAATTAACGAGAGTTATTTTTTCTTACCCCTTCATAGCCTTATTTCCTTTTAAGAAGCCTATTTTTTTTCAACCTAAGATAATCTCATTAACTCTTTTCTTCAGATTTTCACGACCACTTCAATAGCTCAACTTTTTTGAAAGAAAATGTAACTTCCTTATAAAAGTAGCCTCGATTTTTCATATTATACAGATCATGACAATATTCTTACATTGGTCTACCCTTTCTAACACACACAAACACACACGTACAGCCCTCAACAACAATAACTACCAAAGCACCTACCCCTTAATATCTTCGACATTTCCAATATCTTTCACATAGCCTTAACAAGTTCAATTCTTTGGAGGTCTGTAGTCCACATCTGTATTTCTTACTTGTGTGCCTTGTCCATCACATCGTGGCTTTTATCCTCTGTTGCTGAGGCAGAATTGTCAAAAGAATCCAAAGCCATGGAATGGAAGACTCCAATAGAGTTGCATAAGCAGAAGGCAAACCTATGCTAAGAATTCAATACATCATTCTCTGAAACACATTTTACCCATTTAAAGTTCAGTACTACAGGCAAGTGAGCAAAAGATTTGGATCTCAAAAGTTGATAGTTCTTGGGGCAAGATGGCGGAGAAGTAGGGAGCTCTGTACATTGCACTCGCCCCCATACCTCACACGGAAAAGATCTGAAGCCATAAGAAACCATACAGAATCCAGGAGATGGGGAGAAAAAGGAGGCAGAGTCCACTGAGAAAACCTTCTAACGGGAGTGCGAACTGGGGAAGATAAAATCAGCCGGGATCAGCGACGTGGAGGGACCCGGGCGATCCACCTCTGCGGAGAGTGAGAGGGGAAACAGAGAAGCCGAAAACTGCTCAAGACATGGTTCCTGCTGCTGGGGAAAAACCTCCGCTTGGGACACAGAGGGACCCGGTCCTTGGCGCTCCAGGGGATGCACTTATCCCAAACAATCCCCAGGAAAATAACTGCATAGGCGCCAAATCCCTGTATGCCAACTCGACCTGGAGGGGCCTCGCGCTGACCTCGCCATTGTGCTTCTGGCTCAGCTGGACCCCCAGAGGGACCGAGCACAGACCGCACCATTGTGCTTCTGGCTCGGCTGGATCCCGAGAGGGGAGGTGAAGGGCTTAAAACTGGGAGATTTGCCCCCGAGTTCGTGTTTCGAGTGACGAGACACAGAGGGACCCGGTTTCCCACTCTACAGCCTACCCTAGGGAGACCCCCATCCTTGCTCGCCATCCCAACTCGGAGGAGACAGGAGCAGCGGCTTCAACTTCAGTTTCCAGGGCTAGACAATAGGCTTGGAATTGCCCTGAAGGGATCTCCTGCGAGTCTGTGTCTATGGCAATTTCAGTGGGACGCACGGACTGGGATTTGGAAAGGAGGCCTGGCCTGGAATATAGAGCGCGACCCACCTTGGCTGCACCCCTGGCACTGGGAGTTTACACATCCAAAAAAGTGAGGTGTAGCGCTTGGTTCAAGAAGGCTCAGGAGCGCCGCCACGCTTCTCCCCAAAACCACCAAGCAGAACTCCTGCCTGACGCATTGATCAAACCACACCCATCACTGCTAGAGAGCGGCCTTCCTCCTTTTATTTTTTTTAAATTAATTTTTTAATGAATTTTTTAAAATCGGAACACTGACCTGATTAATTCTGGTCACTGGCTTGCTTAAACAGTCACATTTAGTCCATTCTGTAGATGTAAATTCTACACCTACCTACCTTTTCATCTCTTTTTCTCAGGAGTAATCAAACTATATAGCTTCTCTGGATAACACCAGCATCTTTCTCTAACCTCTCCAACCATATTCCACCCTTTAACTCTTTGAAAAAAGCTTCTTATCCCTTCTGCCTGTTCATTCTATTTCCAATTTTGCCTCAACCCCACCCTGTCATCTCTCTCTTCCTCTATGCGTTTTCAACTAGCACTGCGTACACCCGGCTATTTAATTGTAGCTGTGAAATCTGGTTATATGCTTTAAACCGTTCTTTCTCTATCGGATTTCATCTTTTTTACTTTTAATGTATTTTTATTTTCTATCATTCTCCTTCCCTCCCCCGTCTTTTCTATTCACTTTTTCGTTTTCCCTCTCGGTTTGCGTGCTTGTTGGATTTGTCTGTGCGTTTGTGTCCCTCTGTTCCCTGTGTGTTTCTCTCTCTGTTTTCTTCTCCAGGGATTCCTCAATAAACAAGCCAAAGTACACATGGTGGAGAGTCCCAAATACCACAACGAATAGGAAAATAAAATAACTGAGGTCTCAACAAGAGAGACCAAGAGAGACCATTCAAAGAACACTTTCTGAAAGGATAGGCCATGGACAGTCAAAGAATCTTTTTGGGTACAGCAGCGCTCACAGGTGAAGAGCATAACAAATCTTTAAAACTAACAAGAGATAGAAAGCTAACCAGTATGACTAAATGAAAGAGCTCTCCTCCAAAGATATTCCAAGAATTGACAGCTAAAGAATTGCTCAAAACAGATATAACCAGCAAAACTGAACAATATTTTAAACAATAATCATAAAATTAATCACTGGGCTTGAAAAAAAGCTTAGAGGACATCAAAGAAACTATGGCTACAAACATCATGGAGCATAAAAATAGGCATGAAGAATTTTAAAAAATGCGATAAATGAGATACATAATAAACTGAAGGCGTCCAATGCACGGATTGAAGAGGCAGAAAGGAGAATAAGTGATTTAGGAGACACCATTATAGAAAAAGAAGAAAATGACAAAAGAAAGAGACAAACTGATCCAGAACATGAAAAAAGAGTTCTAGAGCTCAGTTATACAATCAAATGCAACAATATCCGTATCATAGGAATCCCAGAAGAGGAAGAGAGAGGGAAAACAGCGGAAGGAGACCTGTAACAAATTATAGCAGAGAACTTCTCCAACCTGGGGAAGGAAGTAAACGTTGAAATTCAAGAGGCACAGAGAACTCCCCTCAGACGTACTTTGAAAAGATCTTCTGCACGACATATCATAGTGAAACTGGCAAAATATAAGGACAAAGAGAGAATTTTGAAAGCAGCTAAGGATCAAAGGTCCCTAACATACAAAAAGAAACCTACCAGAGTGGTGACAGGCCTATCTACTGAAACTTGACAGGCCAGAAAGGAATGGCAGGAGATCTTCAATGTGATGAACAGAAAAAATATGCAGCCAAGAATCCTGTATCCAGCAAGCCTCTCATTCAGAATAGAAGGAGAGATAAAACTCTTTTTAAATAAACAAAAACTGAAAGAATTTGTCACCACTAAGACAGTCCTACGAGAAATCCTGAGGGGGACTCTCTGAGGAAACTGTTGCAAGAAATGCAAGATACCAGAGACACCACCACAAGCATGAAGCCCACAAAGGACACGACGACTCTAAACCCACATATTTCAATAATAACACTGAATGTAAAAGGGCTGAATGCTCCAATCAAAAGACATAGGATAGCAGAATGGATAAAAACACAAAATCCATCTATTTGCTGTCTACAAAAAAACTCATTTTAGACTGGAAGATATCTTCAGATTATAGGTAAGGGGATGGAGAAATATATATCATGCTACTGGAAGTCAAAAGAAAGCCGGAGTAGCTATACTTACATCAGACAAACTGGACTTTAAATTAAAGACAATAACAAGAGATGAAGAAGGGAATTATATAATAATAAGAGGGTCTATCCCTCAAGAAGAACTAACAATCATAAATGTCTATGCAACAAATATGGGAGCACGTAAATATTTAAAACAATCACAAACAGAAACACTCTTATAGATAAGAATGTACTCATAGCAGGGGACTTTAATACTCTACATACAGCAATGGATAGGTCAACAAGTTAGAAAATCACTAAAGAGACAATGGACTTGAAAGACACATTGGACCAGATGGATCTGACAGATATATTTAGAACTCTACATCCTGAGGCTATGGAATTCAATTTCTTCTCAAGTGCGCATGGCACATTCTCCAAGATAGATCACATACTGGGACATAAAGCAGCCCTCAATGAATATAAAAGTATTGAGATCATACCATGCACACTTACATATCATAATGCTTTGAAACTTGAAATCAATCACAGGAAAAAGTCTGGAAAACCTCCAAAAACATGGAGGTGAAAGAACACCCTACTAAAGAATGAATGGGGCAATCAGGCAATTAGAGAAGAAATTTATAAATATGTCGAAACAAATGAAAATGAAAATACAACAATCCAAAATGTATGGTATGCAGCAAAGGCAGTCTTAAAAGGAAAGTATATTGCACTCCAGGCCTATTTCAAGAAATTAGAAAAAGCACAAGTGCAAAATCTAACAGCTCACCTAAAGGAAACAGGGGCAGAGCAACAAGAGCGCCCTAAACCCAGTAGAAGAAGAGAAATAGTAAAAATTAGATCATAAAAAAAAGCGTAGAGACCAAAGAAACAATTGAACAGATCCATGAAACTAAGAGTTGGTTTTTTGAAAAAATAAACAAAATTGACAAACCTCTAGCCAGGCTTCTCAAAAAGTACAGAGAAAGCACCCAAATAGACAAAATCATGAATGAAAATGGACTTATTACAACCAACCCCTCAGAAATACAAGCAATTATCAGGGAATACTATGAAAAATTATATGACAAGAAATTGGAGTATTTAGAAGAAATGGACTAATTCCGAAACAATGTGATACATCACATCCACAAAAGATAAAAACCATACGGTCCTGTCGATATATGCAGAAAAAACTTTTGATAAAATACAGCATCCCTTCTTCATAAAGACCCTCGAGAATGTCGGGATAGAAGGAACTCACTTAAACATCTTAAAAGCCATCTATGAGAAGCCCTCAGCTAACATCATCGTCAACTGGGAAAAACTGAGAGCTTTCCCCCTGAGATCAGGAACAAGACAGGGATGTCCACTCTCACCACTGCTATTTCACATAGTGCTGGAAGTCCTAACATCAGCCATCAGACAACAAAAGGAAATCAAAGGCATCAGAATTGGCAACTAGGAAGTCAAACTTTCACTCTTCGCAGATGACATGATACTCTACAGAGAAAACCCGACAGACTCCACCAGAAGCCAACTAGAACTGATACAAGAATTCAGCAAAGCTGCAGCGTACAAAATCCATGGACAGAATTCGGTTGCATTTTTATACACCAATAATGAAGCAACATAAAAGGAAATCAAGAAACTGATCCCATTCACAATTGCACAAAAAACCATAAAATACCTAGGAATAAACCTAACCAAAAATACAAGAGATGTATACGATGAAAACTATAGAAAACTTATGAAGGAAATTGAAGAAGACAAAAAGAAATGGAAAAACATTCCATGCTTATGAATAGGAAGAATAAATATAGTTAAAATGTCATTACTACCCAAAGCAATCTACACATTCAATGCCATCCGAATCAAAATGACACCAGCATACTTCTCAAAACTATAACAAGCTATCCTAAAATTTGTTTGGAACCTCAAAAGACCCCGAATAGCCAAAGTAATACTGAAGCATAAAGACAAAACGGGGGTATCACCATCCCAGACTTTAGCCTCTACTACAAAGCTGTCATCATCAAGACAGTATGTTATTGGCACAAAAACAGACACATAGACCAATGGAATAGAATTAANTTCAGAAAACTCTATGTGCTGACGAAGATGTGTAGAAAAGGGCACCCTCCTACACTCTTGGTGGGAATGTAATCTGGTGCAGCCCTTCTGGAAAACAGTGTGGAGGTTCCTCAAAAAGTTAACAATAGAACTCCCATATGACCCAGCAATAGAACTGCTAGGAATTTACCCAAGGGATATAGGAATGCTGATTCATAGGACCACATGTACCCCAATGTTCATAGCAGCACTCTCAACAATAGCCAAAACATGGAAAGAGCCTTAGTGTCCATCAACGGATGAATGGATCAAGAAGATGTGGTTTATCTATACGATGGAATACTACATGGCAATGAGAAAAAATGAAATCTGACCATGTGCAGCAATATGGATGGACCTTGAGGGTGTTATGCTGAGTGAAATAAGTCAGGCAGAGAAGGACAAATACCATATGTTTGCACGTATAGGAGGATTAGGAGGAACTTAATGGAGGACCAAGGGGGAGAAGAAAGGGGGAAATAGTTGAGGAGAGTGAGGGAGACAAGCCATGAAAGACTCTTGAGTACTGAGATCAAGATGAGGACTGATGGGTGTGGGGGGGAGGGAGGATATGGGCATGGAGGAGGACACTTTTGGGGATGAGCACTGGGTGTTATATGGAAACCAACTTGACAATAAACTATTTGAAAAAAAATACAATAAAAAAAGAAATTGCACAGGCTCACCATAAACCCTTGGTCATAATTTCTGAAGATATTGATTGAGAAGCTCTGAGTACACTCGTTTTGAATAAGCTAAAAGTTAGTCTTCAGATTGTAGTAGTAAAATTTCTAGGTTTTAGTGATAATTGAAAGAATCAGATTAAAATGATGGCTATTGTTATTCATGCAGTGTTTGGAGACGAAGTATTGACACTAAATCTTGAAAATATTCAGCCTCATCACTTAGGAAAATTGGGGATCTCATTGCGATGAAAGCTAATGTCATGCTTTTGAAAGGAAAATGTGATAAGCCTCAAATTGAAAAAGGTGTTTAAGAAATCATCACACTAGTGAACACGAAACGCCTGGCAAAACTTTCAGATGGAGTAACTGGGATGAAGGCTGGTGGGACAAATAATGTTGAAGTGAAAGAAAAAAAACAGTTACAGATGCTCTCAATGCTATATCAGCTGATGTTGAAGGCATTGTTTTGGGATGGGTGTCATGCCCTATTTCATCCATTCCAACCTTGGATTAAATAACAGCTCCTGAAGTTTAAACAACTGATATCAAAATTATTAAAAGAAAATTAAAAATTCCTGCCTTGACCATTGCCAAAAATGCAGGTGGTGAAGGATCACTAATAATTGAGAAAATTATGCAACTTTTCTCAGAAGTTGGGAATGATGCTGTGCTTGGAGATTTTTTCTTAATATAGTGGAAAAGAAATCATGCATCCAGCTAAGACTGTAAGAACTGCTTTATTGGATTCTGCTGGGTGACTTTTCTGTTTACTACAGCAGAATTTGTAGTCACTGAAATTCCTAAAGAAGACAAGTTCCCTAGAATCGGTGGGAAGGGTGGAATGGAAGGTGGTATGTTCCAATTCCTGTAATAGTGTTTTATTAATAAACTGTGAGAGGAAGTTCAAGGCAGTGAGCCTCACCAATAACTTCAGAGAAGTCAGTTGAAAGAAATACCTGAAGCAAAGCATGGCTGATATTTAAGAAAATCACTATAACCATTGGTTACTGGTTTCAGTTAACAACATATAATGGTTTATTGTTGTCATTGTTAGTGCCTACAGATAATTTATGTTGTATTTTTTAATAAAAAAACATTTTTTCATTACTGATAACTGAGTATAACAAATGCATTGCTTTCAACTCAAATTACTGAAACATTTTTAGTACTATTTTGTTAAAATTAAGATTTTAGTAGTTGCCATCACCAGATGAAAAGTTAAGAAGCACACTTTTTGTGGAAAGTAAGCATAGTTGTGTACAAAGTAGAAAAATATCCAATTATGTGACAATCTATGTTAGAGAAAATTTGTTTAAAGATCTTTTAAAAATGTCAAGACAGGAGAAAATGGCAATATGTAACATGAAATCATTAAAAATATGTTCCAGAGTTCATTTAGAGATATATGAATTTCAAGAACATGGCATGTGGCTTTATGCAAAGAGATCCATGACTCTAAGATCTGAAACATGTTCAAGAATGAAATGCTGCTCTGGAGCTGATATCTATGATATGTTTAAGATCTTAAGGTTACTTACTGCTCAACCTGGCATCACCAATTCGTGAAGAATTATACTCCCACTGGCATCTAAGGTGGCCATATCAGCAAATATGATGTTAGTTGTAGTTTCCTGTTGCCACAGCTACCATGATAAAGAGGCAAGCCTTGCTTATTCACATATGTTTCTAAAAGATTCTCTTCTGGGGAAATGGTGGGGGAAAGGGAGAGAGGCAAACCATGAGAGACTCTTGAATGCTGACAAAAACTGAGGACTGATGGATGTGGGGGGGAGGGGGGATGGGCANTGGGTCTTATTCATACTTAAGTCCCCTGTGCTGTTTCACGTATAGTATATGTTCCAAAAATAGCTGATAAATAGCTTATAAGATCCTCCAGGAAGAAAGCACTTCCATGACTTTTCAAATTTTTGTTTTTGTCTTCATCACTAAATGCAGCTATTAATTTGATTATTATCATATAGGCAAGCAGGATAGCAGGCAATGTTTTGAAGCAACACATAAAACTATTCACACAATGATGCAAATGTGGATATATGTCTTGAAAGAACTGTTACCCACCTACCTTCCTGTGTGCCCGGGATGAAGGAGATAGGTGGTCATTATCTGTCTTTCAAGTGCCACCTATGAAACTATGCTCCTTAGAAAAAGCAACAGTATCTCACAAAAGTGGCTGTTTAGACTACTTCCTTGTAGAGGAGTAAGAAGAGAATAATTGGCACTATTAACCATATGTCTCCCTCAGAGTAAAATCTTGCTAGAATACAGAAAAGAGTGAAGAAGGTTAAGAAATGTGTCAGTACTTTGAGGGTGTTACGCTGAGCGGAATAAGTCAGGCAGAGAAGGACAGATACCATGTGTTTGCATGTATAGGAGGATTAGGAGGAACTTAACGGAGGACAAGAGGGAGAAGAAAGGGGGAAATAGTGGAGGAGAGGGAGAGAGGCAAACCATGAAAGACTCTTG
>NW_027531881.1:64692-67094 GCF_008692635.1 Crocuta crocuta
GGACAAAAAATAGAGAGAAAGAAAGAGAGAAAAACAATTTGAAATAAACATGAACTTGCAATAGCAAAGAACAAATACATGCACAACAGGAATCTAAGAATTTTCTAAATTTCATGATCAAGCTAAAGGGATACCTTCCTTGTGACCAACACAAGGAAGAAAGAAGACTCTATTAGAAATAGAAGCAAAGCCAGATAACTTGTCTTCTATTTCTACCAGTTGAAAAGACGAATCATCTCCTTTAGTAGTACATCTGTTAAATTAGAAACATTTGTTCTCCTAATGGGGAAAAAAAACCCTTTCTTTTGTTCTAGTATGTATGCATGTTCTAGAGCAAGAGAAAGTAGTATGTGTAGTATGTACATAGTATGTATAGTACATACTAGTATGTATAGTATTTATGTTCTGTCTCGATAGATAGATAGATAGATAGATAGATAGATAGATAGATAGATAGATAGAAATATATCTAATTTTATACCCAGGAAGATATCACTGCAATACACAGTTCATAAATCCTAAATCATTAATATATGTTAAGCTAATAAGAACCAAACAGATAAAATTGAGACTATTAACTAGTGTAATATGTGCTAGTCCAATGACTGCACAATTTAGAAGCCAAACTTACATGTGTAATAATCATGTTTTCTCATAATAAAAATATGTTCCAATCAAAGGACTTTGAGTTTGGCAAAGTAAAAGTAACAGATGGATAAGATATTTTAGTGTCCCAAATCTCTTATTGCAGTCCAGAAGCAAAGCAATTGGATTCAGACTGAGTATAAATATTGTTGTGCTAAAATGTAAACAGCCATAATGATAGTCCTGCCACCTTTTAGTCAACATAAATCAAATTTCCAAGAAGGTCAAAATTTATCAATTATAACTTAAGACTTAAAGCAGCTCTCAAACTATAGTCTTTAATATGGGAAAACATTAGAAGAAAAAAACTAAAATTTCAGAAAAAATATTTTCATAAATTCAGTTAAAAAGAAAACAACTTGCTAATAGAAATAAGTCAGGTAGAGAAATTTAATTTTACTTATATGTGGATTCTAAAAACCAAAACCCACCCACTATCAAAACAAATGGAATCATAAACACAGCAAACCATCTGGTGGTTGCCAGAAGGGATGGGATTGAGGGGGATGAGCAAAATAGGTGGAGGGGATTAAGAGGCACAAGCTTCCAGTTATAAAATAAATAAATCACAGGGATAAAAAGTACAGCATAGGAAATATAGGCAATAGCCTTATAATAATGTTGAATGGTGATAAATGGTAAAAATAGTTATTGTGGTGAACATAGTTTAATGTATAGAATTATGAAATCAATATATTTTACACCTGAAATTAGTATAACATTGTAGGTCAACTATACTTCAATTTAAAAAAAGACATACAAATTAGTTTTCCAAAATATTCCATACATTTACCTCAATTTAGTTTTAAAACCAGCATATTAAATAAAGTAAATATTATTTCCTTCATTACCTATATGAGAACATTGAAGATATGAAATATTAAGTGACTTATTCTGTGTCATAAAACTCCAAACTGGTGAGCTTGAACTGGGATATAGATCCTCTGAACCCAGTACATTTTTCTTTATGCCTTCCAGACTACTGATGAGTAGTATTCTATTGTATGGATATTTAACAGTTTGTTTATTCACTCACTTGTTTATAAACCTTTGCGTTATTTGAAGTTTTACAAATAAATTTGCTATGAATATTTATATACAAATGTTTGCATGAACATATACTTTCCTTTCTCTTGGTTAAAAACTAAGAGTAGAATGAGTGGTTCATATAGTAGTGCTATGTTTAACTTTTAAGAAACTGTCAATTTTTTTTTCCAATGTGGTTGTATCATTTATCTTCTCACCAAGAGTGTATGTATGAGTCTAGTTTCCTTACATCCTTACTAACATACTGAGTTTGATGGTGTACTCAGTGTTTTATTTATTTATTTTTTTATTTCTAGGAGAGAGAGAGACAGCGTGAGCAGGGGAGGGTCAGAGAGAGAGGGAGTCACAGACTGAAACAGGCTCCAGGCTCTGAGCTGGCAGTCAGCACAGAGCCCGACGTGGGGCTCGAACCCACGAACCGCGAGATCATGACCTAAGCGAAAGTCGGACGCTTAACCGACTAAGCCACCCAGGCGCCCCTGTACTCAGTGTTTTAAGTTTTAGTCATTCTAATAATACCATGCCATTGTGGTTTTAATTCAATTTATCTAATGATTAATGATTTGAACATATTTTATACTTGTTTGCATTCATTATCTCTTTTTATTTTCTCCCAATATATTATTTAAATTCAAGTTAGTTAATACATAGAATAGTATTGGTTTCAGGAGTAGAAATTAGGGATTCATCACTTACATGTAACAACCAGT
>NW_027531881.1:67363-80216 GCF_008692635.1 Crocuta crocuta
TCACAGCAAGTGCCCTCCTTAATGCCCGTCACCCATTTAGCCCATCCCTCCACCTACGTCCACTCCAGCAACCCTGTTTGTTCTCTATGTTTAAGAGTTTTCTATGGTTTGCCTCCTTCTCTGTTTTTATAGTATAGTATAGTATAGTATTGTATTGTATTTTTCCATCTCTTCCCCTATGTGTATCTGTGTTCTCTCTCTCTCTCTCTCTCTTTCCTTCCTTCCTTTCTCTCTATCTCTTTCTTTCTGAGAGAGAGACTGCACAAGAGAGTGCNCCTGGGATCAAGACCTGAGCCAAAATCAAGATTTGGGCTCAACTGACTGAGCCACCCAGGTGCTCCTTATCTGTATTGTTTCTTAAATTCTACATATGAGTGAAATCATATAGTATTTGTTTTTTTCTGACTTATTTCACTTAGCATAATACACTCTAGTTCCATCCACGTCATTGCAAATGGCAAGATTTCATTCTTTGGGCGGCTGAGTTGTCTCTCTCTCTCTCTCTCTCTTTCTCTCTCTCCCTCATCTATCTATCATCTATCTATCTATCTATCTATCTATCTATCTATCTATCTATCTATATCACATCAGCCTTATCCATTGAGCAATCTATAGACATTTAAGCTCTTTTCATAATTTGGCTATTGTTGATAGTAAAAGTCAGTCTTTTCAACAAATGGTGTTGGGAAAACTGGACAGCTCTATGCAAGATAATAAAATTGGAAAAATTTTTAAATGTTTTATTTATTTCTGAGAGAGAGAAAGAGGGAGAGAGAGAGAGTGAGAGAGAGAGAGAGAGAGAACAGGGGAGAGTCAGAAAGAAAGGGAGAAACAGAATCCGAAGCAGGCTCCAGGCTCTGAACTAGCTGCCAGCACAGAGCCCAATGCAGGGCTCGAACCCCCGAACCGTGAGATCACGACCTGAGCCAAAGTCGGAGGCTTAACCGACGGAGCCACCCAGGTGCCCCGAAATTGGAAAAAATTTTTACATCACACACAAAAATAAAGTCAAAATGGATAAAAGACCTAAATGTGAAGCCTGAAACCATAAATTTCCTAGAAGAAAACATAATAAGTAATCTCATTGTCATCAGCCATGCAAACATTTCTTCTAGATATGTCCCCTCTGGCAAGGGAAATAAAAGGAAAATTAAATTATTGGGACTACATCAAAACAAAAAGCTTTCACTCAGTGAGAAGAACCATCAACCAAAGTAAAAGTCAGCCTATTGAATGGGAGGGGATACCTGCAAATAACATATCTGATAAGAAGTTAATGTCCACAAGAGACAAGCCTAACCTAGAGTGACAAAAGGTTGATTGACAGTTTCTTGTGAAGAAGTTAGTGTCCAAAATATATAAAGAACTTTGGCAAATCAACAGTTAAAAAAAATTCAAGTACTCCAATTAAAAGATGGGCAGAGAACATGAATTTTTTTTTCAGTGAAGACATACACATAGCCAAGAGACACATTTAAAGATGCTCAACACCATTAATAATTAAGGAAATGTAAATCAAAACAGTAATGAGATATCACCCCCACCTGTCAGAAAAGCTAAAATCAAAGACAAAAAATAATCCATCTTTGTGAGGATGTGGAGAAAAAGGAACCCTGGTGCATTATTTGTGGGAATACAAATAGGTGTGGTGACTGTGGATAACAATATGGTGGTTCCTCCAAAAACTAAAACTAGAATTACCATATTTTCCAGTAATTCCACTACCGGGTATTTACCCCAGGAACATGAAAACAGCACTTCAAAAAGATATATGCACATCTATGCTTAGTGCAGTATAATTTACAGTAGCAAAGGTATGTAAAGAACCTACACGTTCATCAATACACGGATGTATAAGAAAAATGTGGTATATATAAGCAATGGAAATTTAAACAATCATTAAAATAAGGATGAGATCTTGCCGTTTGCAACAATCTGGATGGCCTAGAGGGTATTATGCTAAGTGAAATGATCAAAGAAAAACATATTCTTTCTATTTTAACTTGTATAATAGAATCTAAAACAGAAAACATACAAAAAGCAGAAACAGACCAATAAATACAGAGAAAACACCGATCTTTGCCAGAAAGGAGAGACATGAGGGAATGGGCGAACTTGATGAAAGGGAGTGTAAGATACAGGATTTCAGTAATGTAATTATTGAGTCAAAGTGATAATAGATACAGTATGGATAATATATTAAATGCTGTTGTAAAAGCGTTGTATAATAACAGATGATAGCTACACTTGTGAGCATAGCATGACAGACGTCTCAAATAACTAGTACATCAGAAACTAATGTAATAATGTCAGTCAACTGTACTTAAAAAAACATTACAAATAATAATCATAATTATTAAAAGTCGGGAAGAACTGACATCTCATCCATAGTGAGGCTATTGATAAAAATGTGAAATATATCTCCAATTATATAGAATTTCCTTAACAGCTTTCCACAGTGTTCCATAGTTTTCTAGATACATATTTGTACTTATTTTGTTGGATTTGTAGGTAAGGATTTTGTTTTTTATAAATGGTGTTGTGTTTTAAATTTCATTTATTCATTGCTGACACAGAGAATAACAATTAAATTTTAAATATTAACCTTGTACTTTGCTTATTGTTATCTCAATCTAATCTCATCAAGACATGTAACACTATACTCCAAATCCATTTAAACTTTAAAAATTAAAAGATTGGATATGCTGAAGAAAATATAGAACCACTATATTTTCCAGCAATCTTACTTCTTTGTATTTACCCAAAAAAATATGATATCAGAGAGATATATGAACTCTCATATTTATTGTTTATTGCGGCATTATTCACAGTAATCAAAATATAGAAATAACCTAAGTGCCCATCAGTGAATGAATAAAGAAAATGTGGTGTGTGTGTATATATGTACGCATACATACATATATATACATTCATATTATGGAATATCATTTAGCCATGAGAGAGAAAAATAGCCTACGATTTCTGACAACATGGGTTAGGCTAAATGACATATGTCAGACAGAGAAATAGAAGCAATATATGATATCACTTACACATCAAATCTGAAAAAGTCAAACTTGTAAAAACAGAAAATAAAATGGTTGTTAGCAGAGATTAGTGGTGGGAGGATAAGCCACATGTTGTTTAAGGGGACAAATTGTAACAAGTAGTAGAGATCTAATGCACAGTATAGGGAATATATATAACAATACTCCATTATAATCATCAAACATTCTAACAGACTAGAACTTAATGATTTCAACCACCAAAAAGAAAGAATCAGGGGCGCCTAGATGGCTTCAGCCCAGGTCATGATCTCCCAATTCATGAGTTCGAGGCTGGCTGCTGTCAGCCTGTCAGTGTAGAGACTGCTTCAGATATTCTGTTCCCCTCTCTCTGTCCCTCCCCTGGGCATGCTCTCTCTCTCAAAAAATATTTATAAAAAAGAATCATTATGTAATGTGATAGACATACTACTTATTACTACAATGACAATGATACTACAATATATCAATATATCAAATTAACATGTTGTACACACTAAATTTTCAAGTAATGTGTCAAATATATTTCAATAAAATATTTAAAAGTTACCATCTACCTTTACTCTCTTGAAAAAAAAATTTAGTAGCATCAAGTTGAGATGAAAAACATATCTAAAAGAAACACCTACAATATATTATTTCTCTTCTCTTACTGGGTTTGGGGTGTTCCTGTTGCTCTCCCTCTAGTTCCTTTAGATGCGCTCTTACATTTTGTAATTGCACTTTTTCTAATTTCTTGAAATAGGCCTGGAGTGCAATGTACTTTCCTCTTAGGACTGCCTTTGCCGCATCCCATAGAGTTTGGATTGTTATATTTTCATTTTCATTTGTTTCCATGTATTTTTAAATTTCTTCTCTAATTCCCTGATTGGCCCATTCGTTCTTTAGTAGGGTGTTCTTTAACCTTCATGTTTTTGGAGGTTTTCCAGACTTCTTCTTGTGATTGATTTCAAGTTTTATAACATTGTGATCTGAAAGTGTGCATGGTATGATCTCAATACTTTTATATTCATTGAGGGCTGCTTTATGTCCCAGTGTGTGATCTATCTTGGAGAATGTACCATGTGCACTCAAGAAGAATGTGAATTCCATAGCCTCAGGATGTAGAGTTCTAAATATATCTGTCAGATCCATCTGGCCCATTGTGTCATTCAAGTCCGTTGTTTCTTTAGTGATTTTCTGTCTAGTTGATCTATCCATTGCTGTAAGTGGAGTATTAAAGTCTTCTGCTATTAGTACATTCATATCCATAAGGTTGTTTCTGTGTGTGATTGTTTTGTGTATTTAGGTGCTCCCATATTCAGTGCAGAGACATTTATAATTGTCAGCTCTTCCTGATGGATAGACCCTATAATTATTATATAATGCCCTTCTTCATCCCTTGTCACTGTCTTTGCTTTAATGTCCAGTTTATCTGTTACAAGTATAGCTACTCCAGCTTTCTTTTGACTTCCAGTAGGAGGATAGGTATTTCTCCATCCCCTTACTTTCAATCTGAAGGTGTCTTCCAGTCTCAAATGAATTTCTTGTAGACAGCAAATAGATGGATTTTGTTGTGTGTGTGTGTTTTTTTTAACCCATTCTGCTACCCTGTATCTTTTGATTGGGGGCATTTAACCCATTTCCATTCAATGTTATTATTGAAAAATATGGGATTAGAGTCATCGTGTCCTTTGTTGGATTCATGTTTGTGTTGGTGTCTCTGGTACCTTGCGTTCTTTGCAACATTTCCCTCATAGAGCCCCCTCAGGAGTTGTTGTTGTAGTTTTTACCTGATTCATCATCTCTTGTTCTCTTTAGTGGGTTGCTAGTTTTCTTTAGTGATATACTTGAATTATTTACTCTTTATTCTTTGCATACAAATTACCGATTTTTTAAAATGTTTTATTTATTTCTAGGAGAGAGAGAGAGAGACAGCGTGAGCAGGGGAGGGTCGNTTAGGTTTCTACATAAATTATTCTGTGGGTAGCAGTCTATTTGGAGTTTATGGTTAAAGTATTCTTTACTCCTTTTCATCATATTTTAGGTATATGACGTCATATTTTATATCATTTATTTTGTGAATTCCTTGACTAATATTTACTGATATGTTTATTTTTATTGTTTTTGTGTTTTTTACTTTTCATACTTTTATTTATTGTCTTTCCTTTCCACTTAAAAAGTCTCCTTTAATATGTCTTGTAGGGCTGGATTAGTGGTCATATGCTCCTTTATTTTTTGTTGTCCAGGACACATTTTATCTCTCCTTCTGCTCTTAATAATAGCCTTGCTGTATAGAATATTCTTGGTTATAGATTTTTTTTTCAGTAGTTTGAATATATATTGCCACTCCTTTCTGGCCTGCTAAGTTTCTGCTAAAAAGTCCATCATTTTCCTTATGGGATTTCCCTTGTATGTAACTGTCTTCCTTTCTCTTGCTGATTTTAATTTTTTTTCTTTTACCTTGGTAGGAAGATGGCAATGGAGTAGGAGAGCCTTAGGCTTGCCTTGCCCATGAATACAACTAGATAACTGTCAAATCATCCTAAATACTTCAGAAATTTACTGAAAGACTAGAATAACAAACAAAACTAAAGGTAGAGGAGGTCACTCTGAAACAGTCGGGAAGTGTGGAATTGTGGTTTAGGAGAGTAGAGAATCATGGCCACTGCAGGGGGTAGGGTGCTGCAGTCATGAAGAACGGCAAGAGACAGACTAACACACAGAGAAGTACATGTTGGAAACAACTTACCATAGCAATTGGTGTGAAAAGTGAGAAAAACTGAATGTCAAATTCTGACTACTAGTGGCGCATAAATTTTTAATTTCTAAAAATCAGTGGGCTTGGCTAGTATAGAGCCTTGAGGGCATTGTGCTGCTTTTGGAGAGAAGGTAGGGAAACAACTCATGCACATACACTGTGGAAATGGTTTCGAAAGCACTTGTGACATGGAGGGGGAAGAGGTAATTTGCTTATTTTCAGAGCATGAATTAGAGGAACAATACTCACAGAGACCCCTTTGGGAACAAAAAAAAACCCTAGCAGGAGCCATTTCCCTCACCCACCCATCAGTATAAATACATAGCCTCCTGTGGGAACCAGCACAGTGCTGGCACTCACTACCAAACTTGCTTACACTAAGCCCCAGACCCCACACTAGAGTGGATCCACTTTTCCAGTCATGTTTGCCACAGTCCTAGTGCATTGGACCCCTTCCTCAGAAGACTTCCCCAAACTCCTGCCTACACCATACCTCCTGACCTTGGAGCTTTGCAGAGCATTGTTTACAGTGTCAGTGATGACAGACCTCATTTCACAAGCAGACCACATCACACCTAGTTAAAATGTGCCATCTGTAGGCTAGGGACCAAACACTGCCTACAACAGGCAAAGAGAGCCTCTGCTGATGAATTGCCTGATGGATAAAAGTAGCCAGAACAAATCAGCAGAGTTCATGCAGCACAAATTGGAAACACTGCTGGAAGTGTTGGGCCCTGGAGAACAGGGGACACTACATAGCAGAACATGACAGGACCTCTTCTTCATAAAGCTATTACCCTCAAGAATAAGAGATGTAGCTGATTTACCTAACACATAGAAGCAGGCACAGGGACCTAGGCAAAATGACAGTACATAGAAATTTGTCCTAAGTGAAAGAATAAGACAAGGCCACAGCCAGAGATCTAAGGGAAACAGATATAAGTAACAAGCTTGATGAAGTATTTAAAGCAATGATCTCTCTCTTTTTAATTTTTTAAAAATATTTACTTCCTTTTGAGGGAGAGAGACAGAGCGTAAGTGAGTGTGGAGCCGAGAGAGAAGGAGGCATAGAATCTGAAGTAGGCTCCAGTCTTTGAGTTGTCAGCACAAGAGCCTGACGTGGGGCTTGAACTCAAGACTGTGAGATCATGACCTGAGCCAAAGTCAGACACCCAACTGACTGAGCCACCCAGGCACCCCTAAAGCAATGAACTTTAGACACTCAGTTGTTTTGAGAAAAGTATGGAAGACATCAGTGAGACACTTAATGCTGAGATTTAAAAAAAAAGAACTAATCAGACATGAAAATTGTAATAAACAAGATTAGAAACACACTTGATAGAATTAGCAGCAAGCTGGAAGAAGCAGAGGAACAAATTAATGACCTACAATAAAGAGTAATGGAAAGTAGTCAAGCTGGAAAAAAAGAGAGAAAAAATAATTATGCAAAATGAGAATAGAGTTAGGGAACTCAGCAATTCCATAAAATATAATAGCGTTCATATCATCGGAGTCTTAAAGAAGAAAAGAGAGAAAAGGGGGTAGACAATTTATTTGAATAAACAAACAAAAAAAAAAACAATAGCAAAAAACTTTCCTAATCTGGGGAAAGAAGCAGACATACAGATCCAGGAGGCACAGAGAACCTCCAGCAAAAATAATGAAAGCAGATCCACACCAAGACATACCGTAATTAAATTGGCAAAATATAGTGATAAAGAAAAAGAATTAAAGCAGCAAGACAAAAGAAGACAATGACATACAAGGGAAAAACCCATAAGTATATCAGGGGCTTTTTCACCAGAAACTTTCCAACCAGAAGGCAGTGGCATAATATATTTAAAGTGTGTAAAAAACCTGCAGCCAAGATTATTCTATCAAGCAACGCTATCATTCATAATAGAAAGAGAGATGAAGAATTTCCTGAACAAAAATTAAAATATTTCATGACCACTAAAACAGAAAGAAATATTAAAGGAGATTTTTTGAGAGGAAAGCAAACATCAAAAATGACAATATGAAGGTAAGAAACACAAAAAACAGTAAAAAATGAATATTTCTGCAAAAAAAAAGTCAAAGGAACTCACAAAATAAAAAGATATAAAACATATGCCTAGAACATGGGGAGGAGAGTAATAAACAATGGGTTCACCTTAACAACCATCCACTTAATAGAGATTGTTATATGCAGAAGATGTATATACAAACCTAATGGTACCCATATAATTTAATAAAACACTATTACATATGCAAAGACTAATGAGAAAGAAATCTAAATATATCTGTTAAAAGAAAACCAGAAAACCCTGAAAAGGAGAAAAATAAGAAGGAATCAGAGAAAATTTCAGAAACAATCACAAAAGAAGTAATAAAATGGCAGTAAATGCATACTTATCAATAATTACTTAGAATGTAAATGGCCTAAAGCTCCAATCAAGAGATATAGAGTGACAGAATGTATAAAAGCAAGATCCATATATATGCTGCCTAAAAGGGACTAATTTAAGGGGTGCCTGTGTGGCTCAGTTCGTTAAACGTCTGACTTTGGCTCAGGTCATGATCTCACGATTCGTGGGTTCGAGCCCTGCATCGGGCTCTGTGCTGACAGCTAGCTCAGAGCCTGGAGCCTGCTTCTAATTCTGTGTCTCCCTCTCTCTCTGACCCTCCCCTGCTCAAGCTGTCTCTCTCTCTCAGAAATAAATAAAACATTACAAATTTTTTAAAGGGACTAATTTTAGACCTATAGATACATGCAGATTGAAAGTGAGGTGACGGAGAAACATCTATCATGCATACTGATATCAAAAGAAAGCTAGAGTCACAATACTTATATTCGACAAAATAGACTTTAAAACAAAGATTGTAACAAGAGACAAAGACAGTATAAAATAATAAAGGGGACAATCCAAGAATAAAATACAACAATTATAAATATTTATGCATCCGAAGTAGGAGCACCCTAATACATGAAACTGTGATAACAAACATAAAGTAACTAATCAATAATAATTCAACAATAGTAGGGGATTTTAACACCCCACTTACATCAATGGACAGATCATCTAAACAAAATCAGCGAGAGAACATTGGCTTTGAATGTCACATTGAAGTACATGTGAGGTGATACCTCAGTGAATTTTGTTTTTCATTGCCCTGATTACTAGTGATGTTGAGAATCTTTTCATGTGTGTGTTGTCCATCTGGATGTCTTCTTTCGAAAAATGTTCTTCTGCCCATTTTTAAATTGATTTCTTGTTTTCTGGGTGTTGAGTTATAGAATTTTAAACATATATTTTGGATACTAACTGTATATTGGATCTTTTGTATTTCTTTTTTTGTGAATAATTGTTTTCTTTTATATTTTATTGTCCATATAACACTCAGTGCTCATCCCCACAAGTGCCTTCCTTCATGCCCATCATCCCCTTTCTCCTCTCCCCCTCCACCATCAGCCCTCAGTTTGTTCTCAATATTCAAGAGTCTCAGGAGGTTTGCCACCCTACCTCTCCCCAACTGTTTTCCCCTTCCCCTCCCCCATGGGCCTCTGTTAAGTTTCTCCTATTCCACTTATGAGTGAAAACATATGGTATCTGTCCCTCTCTGCCTGACTTATTTCACTTAGCATAACACCCTCGAGTTCCATCCCCATTGCGATGAATGGCCAGATTTCATTCTTTCTCTTTGACATGTAGTATTCCATTGTATATATAAACCACATCTTCATGATCCATTCGTCCGTTGATGGACACTTAGGCTCTTTCCATGTTTTGGCTATTGTTGAGAGTGCTGCTATGAACATTGAGGTACATGTGCTCCTAAACACTAATAATAAGCAGCAAAAAGAGAATTTAATAATAGAATTCTATTTACAATGACATCAAAAATAGTAAGATACCTAGGAGTTAACTTAACCAAAAAGATGAAGGGTTTGTACTTGCAAAAATATAAAACACAGATGATAGAAATTGAAGGAGAGACAAAGAATTGGAAATACATTCCATGCTCATAGATTGGAAGAACAAATATTGTTCAAATGTCTATGTTAGACAAATCAATATACATATTTAATGCAATCCCTATCAAAATACCAAACAGTTTCAAAAAACTAGAACAAACATTCCTAAAATATGTATGAAACCTCAAAAGGGTCTGAATAGCCAGAGCACTCTTGTAAAAGAAAAAAAAATAATGTATTACAATTCCTGATTTTAAATTATAAGACAAATGTGTACTAATAAAATGAGTAAGGAACTTGCACAAAAATAGATATAGATCAATGTAACAGGATAGAAAGCTCAGAATTAAACCCACATTTATGTGGTCAATTTATCTTTGACAAAGCAGGAAAGAATATCAGATTGGAAAAAGGCAGTCTCTTTAACAAAAGGTGTTGGGAAAACTGAACAGCTACATGCAAAAGAATGAAGCTGGACCACTTTCTTACACCATGAACAAAAAAAAAAAATTTTCAAAATCTATGAAAGACCTGAATGTGAGACGTAAAACCTTAAGAATTCTAGAAGAAAACACTAGCAGTAATCTCTTCAACATTGGCCATACCAAATTTTTTTCTAGATGTATTCGTCAGGCAGGGGAAACAAAAACAAAAATAAACTATTGGGATTACATCAAAATAAAAGCTTCTGCTCAGCAAAGGAAACAATCAACAAAACTAAAAGGCAACCTATGGAATGGAAATAGACATTTGCAAATGACATATCTGATAAATGGCCAGTATCCAAAATGTATAAAGAAGGTATAAAACTCAACACCTCCCAAACGTAATGCAATTAAAAATAAAAGATATGAATAGATATTTTTCCAAAGAAGACATACAGATGACCAACAGACACATGAAAAGGTGCTCATCATCACCATCAGGTAAATACAAATCATAACTACAATGAGATATCACCTCAAACCTGTCAGAATGTTTAAAATCAACAACAGAAGAAACAACAGGTTTTTGGTGAGGATGTGGAGAAAAGGGAACTGTATTGCACTAAGGTGGTGATGCAAGTTGTCAAGTCAATGCCAACAACATTATGGTGGTTCTCCAAAAAGTCAAAAATAGAACTACCCTATGATCTGGCAATTGCACTACTAGGTATTTGCCGAAGGAATACAAAGACACTAATTCAAAAGGATACATGCACCCATTGTTTATAGCAGCATTATTTACAATAGCCAAGACATGGAAACAGCCCTAATGTCCATCAATTGATAAATGGATGAGGAAGATGTGATATATAGATATATAGATATAGATGGTATATGGATATAAGTATATCAATATAGATAGACTTAGATATAGATATTGATAAAGGAATATGACAAAGCCATATAAAACAATGAAATCTCGCCATTTCCAATGACATGGATACAACTAGAGAATATTATTCCAAGCAAAATAAATCAAGGAAAGACAAATACCATAATGATTTCATTAATTTGTGGAATTTAAGGTACAAAACAATCCAGCAAAGGGTAAAAGAAACATGAGTGAGAGACATAAACCAAGAAACACACTGTTAACTGCCGAGGAAAAAAAAAAGATGGTTAATGTTTATAAAGGGATGAGGGGGATGATGGGAGTGTGTGTTTAATAGGTAATGGGAATTAAGGACCACATTTTCAGGGCTTCTGTGTGACTCAGTCGGTTAAGCGACTGACTTCGGTTCAGGTCATGGTCTCACAGTTCGTGGGTTCGAGCTCCGCGTCGGGCTCTGTGCTGATCTCTAGTTCAGAGCCTGGAGCCTGCTTCAAATTCTGTCTCTCTTTCTGACCCTCCCCTGATCATGCTGTCTCTATCTCTCTCAAAAATAAATAAAACATTAAAAAAACTAAGGACCACATTTTCACGATAAGCCCCTGGTGATGCTTGGAATTGTTGAATCACTATATTGTTCACTGGAAACTAATATAACACTGTATGTTAACTAACTGAAATTAAAATAAAAACTTTTTAAAAATAAACAATAAATAACATGTTTACTTTATCTAATTTTTGCCATTTTAATTACTGTACCTTAATGTGGATTTCTTTCTTTTCATTTTGGGGGGTTCTGTGTGTTTCCTGGATGTAGATATCTGTTTCTTCCTCTAGATTCAGGATGTTTTCAGCTATTATTTCTCCAAATAAATTTTATGCCCCATTTCCTCTCTACTCCTACTCCTACTTCTTCTTCTTTTCTTCCTTTTCTTCTTCTTCTTCTTCTTCTTCTTCTTCTTCTTCTTCTTCTTCTTCTTCTTCTTCTTCTTCTTCTTCTTCTTCTTCTTCCTCCCCTCCCCTTCTCCCCCTTCCCTCCTTCCTCCTCTTCCTCCACTTCCTCCTCCTCTTTCTCCTCCTCCTTCTTCTACCTGTAATGCAAATGTTATTATGCTTGATGGAATCACTGAGTTTTCTAAGTCCATTCAAGCTTTGCGTAATTATTTTCCTCTCATTTGCTCAGCTTGATTACTTGTTCCAGGTCATTAATTCATTCCTCTGCTTCATCTAGACTGCTATTTATTCCATTAAGCGTATTGTTAATTTCATTTATTGTGTTCTTCATCTCGATTGTTTTTTCTTAATCTCTTTGTTTTCTTACTCTCTTTGTTAAGGGTATTACTGAGGTCCTCCACTGTTTTTTCAAGTCCAGTGAGTATCTTTATAATCATTACTTTAAATTCTCTATCCAGCATATTACTTATATTAGTTTCACTTAGGTCTCTTGGTGTGGTTTTGTTCTGTTATTTCATTTGGGAAGCATTCCTCTGTATCCTCATCTTGTCTAAATCTCTGTGTCTGTTTCTGTGTGCTAGGAAAGTCAGATACATATCCAGCTATTGTTGGTAATGACCTAATGACCTAATGAAGAAAAGGTCCTATTATGTTCCATTGATCTATGTGTCCATGTTTGAGACAGTACCATACTGTCTTGATGGCTACAGCTTTGTAATATAGTTTGAAATCTGAAATTGTGATGCTTCAAGTTTTGCTTTTTTTTTTTTTTTTTCAGAAATGCTTTGGCTATTGAGGGTCTTTTCTGATTCCATACAAATTTCTAAAATTATTTATACTAGCTCA